>NW_018128380.1:43760-55615 GCF_001952655.1 Monopterus albus
TTGAGATTTGTAAAGTTTTGTTTTCATGCTGAAAAATACTGTGGAAGCCTATTCTGAGACAAAGAGGACCCCGTTTAATGGAAACAGCAGCAAAAAGTTCATGATGTGTGCAAAGATAAAATAGGGCATTTCTAGTGAAAATCAGCAGAAGTGCAAAAAAAAGAAAACACACACAACCAAGGCTGTTGGTGGCCCAACGTGCACCACTTGGACAAGTTCTCCCTGAGGAATTATGAAGATTATCTACAGTTATCTGCTATAATAACAGACTGTCACTGGCCCCATTTAGTGGAGACCGATTGGCCGAGGGGGACTCGGGAGGAAAGTAACAGCTGTAAATTGTGATCAGTACAAGCTGGTCATCCCATGTGTGTGTTTATACATCTGTGTGCCAGACTAGACTGAGAGACAAAGTGAGTGTGACTGTATGAGGAAAACAGAAGCAGCCAGGAAGGAAGATGAAGCCACACACACACAAAATAAAAGAAAGAGGAAGGGTCAGTGTCTGTGTGTGTGTGTGTGTGTGTGTGTGTGTGTGTGTGTGTGTGTGTGTGTGTGTGTGTGTGTGGCATGTCTAACAGGAGACATGTTGAAGGTCGACCGTTGGACATGCTATAATTATGTCTCTAACCCTCTGATGATCTGATTGCTTGAGGTCAAAACTTGGCCAACAAGTTATTTTCTTTGCATTCATGAAAACAAAACAGTTGTATAATATTTGGTGGCTCAAGCAACACTGGTTTAGGTTTTCTCACCTTGACTTCTTATGTAAAACCTACAGTAAAGAACTTCAGAGTGACTTTTGACAGTGATCTACATTTTGAAAAACAGATTAATTAACTTAAGCAAAGCCCTCGATCTGTTAATGATTTTGAAAAGTCAATTTAATTAACTCCATTATTAATCATCTGATACCTTCCAGTCTTTTTTGTCTTATTTTTTATTTTGTGAAGTACTTTGGTCAACATGCTGTTGTTTTTAAAGTGATATACTTCATTTGAATATATTTTAATATTTGTCAAGTGGGGATCTGCGGGTGTTTGAGTGTTAGTTTATTCTCTGCACTGACTGACTGTGGAGCAGAGATTTTAATGACTCAGTGAAACTTCTTTTTAAACACTTATTCACAGTGTGAATGACTGACAACTTCAGCTTTCACACTAACAGTAGTCCACACCTAGTAGAGGTCTACTGTACGTGTGTACATCTTTCTATGATTGTGTAAAACAGAGAGATACCATCGTTGTGAGGACCGTTCGGCACTGTGAGGACTTTTTAGCTAGTTCTCACACCAAAGGCTGGTTGAGGGAAAAGACACGCAGCTAGGAAATGCATTATGTCAGTATCCTCCCAACTGTGAGAGAGAGAGAGAGGAAACAAATATTTGTTCAGCTTTTAGCAGTAAAACCACTTGAAGTAACAGTGACACTGGGGAACTTCACTGAGTGAACCCATGCAGCTCATGAGGACACGTCTTCACTTGTGCCTCTGATCACTGAGACTGAAGCAGCTGATATCAATTAAACATCTACAGGTAAGGAAGCAGGACATTTTGTAAATCTGATGTTCCATAGAATCAGTGATAATACCAATCACATTTTGTTGTTGACTCATGACTGAAAGTTTTCCAGAACCTGCCTCACTTTGCTAAACACAGATATGAGGTTTTGTTTTCCAGTGTTCCAATATCATGTTCCATAGTAAACTATGTTGTCTCTTATGTTAAGTTGGAAGCATAACATAAGAGTCAAGGTCTTTTTTTTTTGTACTTTGGAAGTGAAGAAAGTGGAGTCCTGTATATGGTTGGGTTTACACAGCTTTTGGTAAAAAGTTCATGATTTTGGTTAAATGTCAATAAACTGTTCCATGTTTTTATTATTGAATAGAGACCACAATACAAAAGTTCCCTAATTAATCATGCTTTAGTAGCTACGACAGGGATAGGAAAAATGAAATCCACTGTTAGTGAATGAGTTGCGTTGACGTTCAGCAGCGTCAACACTTTGCATACACATGTTTATTAATATGGTGATACTACTGGAAGCATCATACTACTTGTTTTTATTCTGCAACATATTTCCTCTTTCATTTTAGTACAATATAAAACTAATGTGAAGGGCACGGTGTTGCTGTGATGCAGGCATCACGTGCACCATCATGGTATAACTGTTGTTGATTATGCATGTGAAAATAAAATGAATACATGAGTATTTAAACATGACTGCAAGAACTTTCATATTTTTCTTTATTAGAATATTATTAATCTTGCTTTTTCCAATAATTTGCTGACAACTCAAGACCAAACAAAAGGACAGTCTCAAGTTGTTTAATTTTACTAGGTGACTTTAAAAGGTAAAGCTTTTCAGGTTTGAGAAGCATCAGACATAAATCAAACTGTGAAGCACTAATGTGTTTTTGTCAGACTTATCTTGTGGCACATGGATGTAGATTTACTATCATCTCTGAAATCGCCACATTACTGGAAACATGACGTAACACTTATATAACACAATAAGCACCAACAAACAAGTCTTCAGTTATCCGTTTCAGTTTCAGTAGTACTTCACGTTTATATTTTTAACAGGTAGATACTGTACAACTTACAGTAGTTTATGATAGCGTCACTGAGTTCTATGCAACATAGGCCTCTAAAAACCTCCCTTTTCAACCTACTTTAACATCTTCTGACACACAATACAAGCCAAGAACAGTTCAATGTCACTAATTTCAAAGCAGCAGCACTGAGTTGAGCTGTGTGTGTATTTTCAGGTTTCTCTGTCCATTTAAACAATGGAAAGTTTGTTCCTTTTTGTTGAAGCTGTGGCTCCTCAGAACAAAGTCTGTGGATTGTTGTTGCTATGAAAAAGTTAAGACAGTTCAGTGCAAGAAATCTTTATTGGGCTCGGGTTACTTCCTCTTTCCACCAAACTGCTGCCTGCTTATGAATTGTCTTGGATCAGTGTGTCCAGATAATAAACTTTCATTATGTCTTTAGCTTCAATTTTGTAGATTCTGAAACTTGCTGAACAACAGTGGAAAGTTTAACTGACTTCATGTAGTTCTGTTGTTCAAGTCTAATCAGATTAGCTTTCAACGACAGAGCTGGACTAAACAGTAGTTAGAGGTTTGTGGTTGATCAGACAGAGGAGCTCTGAAACTGTTTAATGAGCAGCAGAGGGCTCAAACATTTTTCTCCTGTGGTGCTTTTGTGCACTTCCTCTCACCATGCACCGCCCAGTGATGCTTCAATTTGCTTTTCAGTTTTATTTTTTTTAAAAAGTCCACTACAAAGATTTTTATATTTGCATATAAAAATACTCTCTACAAAATGTACAGTAACTATTTCCTCAAAAAAGTTCAGTGAATCTCCAATAGTCTTCAACATTTGCACCTCACTGTGCATTCCAGGATCTATGAATATTCAAATATATGCTAATGAATATAATCTGTTGTTTATATTCCAGCATGTCTACTACCGCCCAGTAACGTTTGATGGTACATCAGTGGCTTTATTTTCTCACATGATCCAAAACAATCTAGTGAAGTTACCAGAGAGCTTGTCAGCCAAACATAAATGTTAATGAAGTTCCAACAACAGTACATCTCTACACGTCTACTACTTTTCATAACGTTGAACAGTACGTCAGTATGTCTTTCAGTATCTCAGCTGATCTAAAATGTACTGTTAATCTAACTTTAGTAGTTAACACAGAAGCAGACTGTCAGCGCTCGGTTCAACAGTGAGCCAAGCCTAGCCTAGCCTTCCCTGTCATACATCTATGCTTTGCTATTAATATTTCAGCAGCGGTGTCTCATATGGTCTCGTAAGGTTCGATAGCATCTCATCCATCCCTTATCAATAACAGTTATTCTGGGGAGGGGGGGGGGGGGGGGGGTATAAATGAAGCCAGCAATGCTACACTTGATGAGCTGCTTCACAACACTGATACCTTTGCTCCAACTGAAATTCTACAGAGCCAGTCGGTCACACAATATGTATGAGAGTAGACAAATGCTTCTTCAGCCTTTCTGCAGGTGTTTGAGATTGTTAGATCTTGCAGAGCAACAGCATGATTCATATCTGAATTACTTCCTGTAGTTGTGCACACTATTACAAAATAACCTTCTCAGTGCTTTCCCTTCCAAACAAGTGGTTTAGGCAATATGATGAGACAGAGTTTTGTTTACAGCCTCACGTTCAGTACAAAGTCAGTCTGTTACACACAGGTGAAAGGAAAACGCCTGTGGCTAAATCAAAAGAAACATCAGCTGAGTTAAGTGTCTTTTCATCTCGTATGTGGAGAAGCTGAGCCTGTGGGTCTGTGTCGACTCACTGGCAAACCTCACCACATGTGTAACGTGTGAAAGGAAAGGTTAAGGTTGACATTTGTTACATCTTTCAAATTCAGATACCTGCTTCAATTACCAGAAGCATTTTTTCCACTGTGCTTAAAAGAATGTACCCTCTGAAACTGGTAAATGTTACCTTCAAAGACAGTTCTCTGAAGAAAGATAAAGCTCAGAAAAATGTCAGAAAGTGCCAAGAATTAGAACAAGAAGCAGATTAAATAAACTGAGTCTTGACTGGCCACAACATTAAAATGCCACACATTAATATTAATACCAATGATTCGATAATATCGCACTGACATTCAGGACATTTTCCATATAGAGCTTCAACTTTAGATGCTTTAAGTATGTTTGTTGTTAATACTTTTGAGTTTTTACATCATTAAAAATACTTTAATGGAGTATTTTAATATGGTAGTTCTATTTTTACTTTCCCAACAGTCTCTGTGTTTGTGAACTCTCACAAATATGTTGAATCCATTTCTTTCATTATAAAACATTTGGAAACTTATTTAAAAAAAACCTGGCAACTTACACTGTCGATGTTTACTTGTGAACAGTCTTCTTCTGTGTTTGCTGGCACATTATGGCCTTTCTTGGTGCATTATAGCCACCTGTGGATCCGTGGAAGAGACACAGAACTGACAGAAATTTGTGCTGGAAACCAAACAAAATGAGGACGCACTTTTAGGAAGACTGTTCCATACTGCTACCAGAGGTCAAAACCTCCACAGGGCACCTTTGAATGATTGGAGTACTTCTTCATTCACCTGCTGAAACAAATGTCTACAGGACCAAAATCTGTCAAAATTGCTGCTTGGACACCACACATCACTATGAGCTGTGTTTAAATGTACGGATTTCTCTTTCCTTTCTCTACGATGGCATCATCCTGCTTTCTGCTACAATACCTTTCATTAAGCTGAATGTTGCCCAGATGTATCGACTTTTTTTTAGGACTTATGTCTGCTTTTATAAAGCTTAGGGGGCATGTGGCGTCATCTCTGCCCTCCATGATGCCATCAACTTTTTCCTCCTGTCTGAGGTTGAAAGAAACTGTCAAATGTCACTGTCTTCTTCATTTCCCCTTTAAGGGCAGCAACCATCTCTGTGCTCCTCAGATGGACTGTCGCCTTGCTCCTTTCATTTTCGTTGGTTGTGACATTATTTGCTCCTTTAAAGGTGCACACACAGGTTCTGTATCTGGGAGTCAAAAATATTCAATTTCAGTATTTCTCATAAACTTAAGAGAAAATGTGCTGATTTACCAGAAATAACATGAGACAGCTGATGCCACGTCCTTCTTTGTGCAGTCACAGTCACAACTGGAGGTAGCCTGGACAAAAAATACAAACAAATACATAGCCCGCTCACTAATACATCCTAAAGTCAGCAGAGGTTTGTTTAAAGTTAAGAAAGTGTGCCAAGGCCATAATGTAACTAGCTGGTTTATTGGGATGATGCTGTTGATCTAAAGAACTGAAAGTGCAAGCTTCTACCACACCACAACATTTGCTTTGTTTTGTTGTCCTGAGTGCTTGAAGGACGTCTTGCCAGTGCACACTTTCAAAGTCTATTGCTTTCTTTGGAAATTGGCACCTAATTAAAAAAATCTCACTTCAAGGTCAATTAATACACCTAAACACAAATACTTTATAGTGTCACAGTTGCAACAGAAGTAAAAGGGGGCAGTAAAGTATAGATAACAGGAAATTGAGCAAACATCTTTTTTTACACAACCATTTTAAGCTAGTACACACATACAAACACAGGCAAGTACAGACACAGTGACACACTGACTCTGCTGAGTGTATCCGACTCTTCCACAGCATACACACGGTTCATTCATACCATCTACCAGTGTCTATTTTCATAGCATCGTATGAATATTAAGACTTGTGATCAGAAATTTTTAGTCATTTAGGAGACAGTCCTTTTTTAAAAAAGCTTGTGACTATTCTTATTTTCCTTGAACATAACAATCTGACAATGGAGCAGGCTCTGTGTTTTTTCCTAAAACCAGAGGCTGACGTCTTGGATGGATTTTTTTCTTTTTTAAATGCATGAAAGTAAAAGAGGAAGCAGCCCAAACCCACAGTGCATTTGTGAACTCATGCACTAGCCTCTTTAGTTGAGCATGAACTTGCCTTTAGTCACTTCATTGCTGTGTTGACAAAGAAAACAGTTTCTCTGTAGATACATTTGCTCTTATCTAGAGGAATCAAGTTGACCCCCTCACCCACCCAAAAATATTTTTAATACGATAAGCTGAATGGTGGTTGGCTAACTGTCCTGTTAGCTGGTGTCGATAACAGACATGTATGAACATGTAAACTGTGATTGTCACTCTTGGTTTCAGCCAATGTAACACAAGTTCATCTGTTCAAATATTGTCTCGTGTGCAACATGAAGGCAAAAACTGCAAAAAAACTTGGGTGAAAACTGCATCGTGTTCCTACTGCAACATCTATAGATGCACGTGCATCAGTGATTTTTTTTTTCACTAACATAGCCAATTTATGTCTTCAGTTAATCTCTAGCTTTCATATTTTAACAGCAGGACTGAGTGAAGTGCAAAACAAACATGAAACACATGTTGTTTGTGTTTGGGGGTTTTGGACTGTTGGAGTAATCAAAGGGTGTAAATTACCACAGTGGACACAAAACGATCAGACTGTGTAGAAACTATGATACGACCTTTATCTGAATTAATCTGACTGCAATATTGAGACTGTATACGTCAGCTCATTTTCTCTGGAGATATCTGGTTCTCTTTTCTTTAGAATCAAGAATAATATGACTGTAACATTTCTGTTTTTTGTATTTTCTCATTTATAGCCATACAATGTCTCCCAACACCTCTCTGCCTGTTCACATCCTCAAGTCTCCCAAGAATGACCAAACAACAACGGTGGACATCGACGCCATCATGGACAATGTCTCCATCGTCCTCTACACACTGACCGTTGTGCTTGGCATCACAGGGAACTCTGCGGTGATCTGGGTGGCTGGATTCAAGCTCAAGGTAGATAAAACAATCTGGTACAAATAGTTTTTGAAGAAATAGAAATAATTTTGCAAACTGACTTGTTAATGTGATGCATGTAGAAGGAAATAAGACTGTGCTTGTGTGAAAGTAGGTCATAAACAGTGGCCAAAAAAGGGAACTGACATCTGTAATTTATGTAATATGAGGGGGATCAGTGGATATCACAACATGATAAAATCCACAGTCTTTCCAAATCATATGTCACCTGAACCTTAAGACCTGATCGACTTATTAGATTCATGGCAAAACTTGCACTTGGAGGAAATTATCTCCACTGTGAAAAAACTAACATTCATAAGTTGACCTAGAAATCATAGGAAAAGAAGTTAATCACTCCAGGACAAACCTGAAAATTTTAAATTTTTTAAATTTTTCTTCTATATCAAAGTCACTCAGTGATAGTTGTCAACAAGTAGCAGCTAATTCGTCCAAATGTAAACATGTAGGGATAAACATAGAACTTCATTTGTAGCCCACAGAACACATGACTATGCTGCAACATTATACTTCTGGTGTACATCCCCCAAAGCCCCAGACTATGGGAACTGTACTTCCAAAAATTAGAGCATGCTAATTTACCAAAAAGAAGAAGAAAAGAAGTGAATTTTTTTTTTTTTTTTGCAGATTTAGATATACAAAGGGCACCGCACACCTTATGTGCATCACATGACTCCTGTAGCACATCAGAAGCAGTACAAATTCAGCACAGGACTACCGAAATAGGCGAGTACTGTATTTTATGCTTCTGATGCTTGACCACACCAGGACAAGCACCATGAGGTGCCCTTAAATTTAGTATTTGAGCAGAACAGGTGGATACACCAACATTTAGCCTGTGCTGCAGCTGCATGGAGGTTTAAGCAGCAGCCTCATACTCTAAACTCAATATAGTTGCAAAAAGGCTCCCAGGGGGCAGATGTTCCAGTCATGAACACGTGTTTTTCTAACGTGAGCTGTAGCACCACAAAGTAGGTTTAAAAGAAGTCCAAAAACAGAAACCTAACTCTTCAGATTCTGTACTAAGCTCGTGTTGGAGGCACAGGTCTGACAGCTGTACCGACTACTGCCAACTCTCTGGGGGTGGGATTTGTGGCTGCACACTACTGTGTTTATCTGTCTACATGTATGTAACAGCGCATCTTCTTCCTTTCTGTTTTGTTTCCCTTCTGTTCTTTTTTCTCTTCTGCCTCCTCAGCCAAAGGTGACCAACGTGTGGCTGGTGAATCTGGCGATAGCAGATCTCATCTTCTGCTTCACACGAGTCTTCTCCCTCATTAAGAAGCTCTTCTTTGACTACTGGCCATTTGGCATATTTGTCTGCAAGTTCAATGGCTTCTTCAAATACGCCAACATGTTCTGCTCTGTCTTTCTACTGGCTGTGATCAGCCTGGACCGAGCGCTCTGCATCTGGCAGCCTATTTTCACCAAACGCCACCGCACCCTGTGGGTTGCCAGGCTGGTGGCACTGTGCATCTGGATCACCGCAGTTGTCTTCAGCACTCCGTACTTCATCTACCGCCAAGTCTACCTGGGTAAGAACAACCTGAGCAAGTGCTCAGTGGATGCGAAGCAGGCAGTGGAGGAGGACCAGAGCAGCAAAGTGGCTCTCTACACAATCCGCTTCCTGTGTGGCTTCATGCTGCCTTTCACGGTCATTGTCATCTGTTACATCCTGGCCGGACTCGGCATCCAACGCACGCGCCTGTCAGGGAAAGCGCGTCCTCTGCGTATATTAGCATCCTTAGTCATTGCATTTTTCCTGTGCTGGGCGCCATACCACTGCCTCCTGCTGGTGAAGATGGTGGACAGTAAAAGTAAGGTGGTGAAGGTCTGGCACCCTGTGGCGAAGGGCATCGCCTACTTTAACAGCTGTGTGAACCCAATACTGTACTTCTGCATGGGGCTGGATGTGAGGGGGCGGTTCAGGCAGAGTCTGACGGGGGTGTACAAGAGAGCCCTGGCCGAGGACATGGAGGGACAGATGACACAGTCCAACGAACGCTCTTTGGATGACAGCAGCATGTCCAAACAAACTGCTGTAGTGGCGGCAGCAGGAGACAGACGTCAGTGGATGTAGCTGAAGTCTCCTAAACATCATTAAGCTTTAAAAGACCATATAAGTGGTTTGTCGTGTTTTAATCCATTACAGTTTTTTTCTGTTGCTAACAAGCATTTGTCCATTCTGTATTCACATTTTCAAAACTCTAAACACAATTATCACAACATCTGTCTGTTGTGACCATACCATTAATACAATTACAGTTTTTTTCTGTTGCTAACAAGCATTTGTCCATTCTGTATTCACATTTTCAAAACTCTAAACACAATTATCACAACATCTGTCTGTTGTGACCATACCATTAATACAATTAATGTCGTTTTCACACAAAATTTAGTCAATGCACACGTTTCTAAAATGCTTACATTTTCTTTTCACACAAGCTTACCCCGTAGCAAAATAATGGATTTTTCAAATATCTTTAACAAATGCTAAAATACATCATGACAGAATTGAAGACCTAATGATCCAAACTTTAAATATAATGTAAAGCCTCTACTTTTGCCACAACAGCTCAAAGAGCTGATAAGAATTATTGTTCTACTTGGGAAACAGCTGGTTCCAATTTGTCAGAGAGGAGCAAATATCACAATGTGCGCTGCAATCTCAAGTGCTGGTTTGGTCCTGCAGAAAAGCCAGATAGGTCCCTACAACACAGAGCGCCTTCTTTTGTTTTTAGATGACCTTCATCAACAACTGGTGCCAGGGGCAGAAAGGGAACAAGTGGGAGGAAACATGACAATATTTGTTATTGCATGGGACAACGTAGCATTCCACCATTCACAAGCAGTCACAAATTGGTTTGCAGCCCATCCGAGAATGATTTCACTTTTTCTTCCTCCATACTCTCCATTCCTCAACCCCAATGAAGAATTTTTGTCTGCGTGGAGGTGGAAAGTCTATGATCATCGACCACATGATCAAATGTCCCTTCTGGATGCAATGGAGGCTGGCTGCAGAGACATCTCAGCTGAAGATTGCCAGGGGTGGATAAGGCATTCTAAACGTTTCTTTCCAAGGTGCATAGCAAGAGACATTATAAGGTGTGATGTTGATGAGAACATGTGGCCAAATGCTGATGATCGTGTAGATTAGGACTTTTTGGTCTGTCATTTTGTTTTATTTTTGTCTATTGTTGTAAACACAGGGCAAAGTGCTTTTTTCTGTGATTATTGATAGCAATATGCAAATGCTAATACCGTAAAGCCTTTACTGCAGCAATTCTGCCCTTTTTTTTATAATCCATAAAGTACTGATGGCTCCACTGTACATATACTATACGAAATTTATCCACACACACAATTTTAGTGTGTTTACAGTAAGGCTGACTGAATTACTGTATTTCTACATTTTTGGATATCAAAGATGGTTTTCATATTGTATACAGTTCAATGAGAAGTAATGTCATTTTTGTAAAGTGATTACTTTTTTACATTTTGACAGTCTGTGCACTATGACTGACTATATGTTCCTGTTGGATAGAAAACTAGTGCTAATGTTTTGATCAAACGACTCAATTATGAGTCAGGTTTGCTGTGTTTTGATAAAGTTAGTATATGTAGAAAATGGTATTTTGCATTGTGAAATGTAAAGTTTGTATTTATTTAACAAAATGTGGTTTTGGTCTGAAAATGAACCATTTGGCCAGGTGTGTGATGTAACTGTGTTGCTGTGTTAAGAGTTTAGAAAAAGTATTTTAAGTATTGGTTAATGCTTGTTAGCAACAGAAAAAAACTGTAACATCACAGTTACTTTCACACATATGAACTCCAGTCTATGTCTGGGTAGAGCACCCAAGAGTCAGGACACGACGTGGTCACGTAGCTAGTTTGCAATTTACTTTCTCATAAACAACTGAGTCTCTTGCCATAAATTAAATTCATCTGATGACCACCAGCTCTCAACATAATAAGTTCCCAAATCTCATTGTATCTCCAGTTATGTATTGTCTTTGGCGTCTTCATTGTAAATGACCTTTTTTCTTTTCACCATCAGATGTTTGCATTCTTCCAATTACGCACCAGTCAAATGATAGAGCACCACCAACACACCCACTAGCTCGCTGTGAATTCTCCAGACTATATGATGCTGTTTCATCACACAGGCTCACTCGGATTTAACACAGACTTTGCACCAGGGAGCTGGCAGGGTAAACTCTGCTTAACGCCCCCATCAGCTGATTCAGGCCTTTGCATTCTCACATACAGATCTGTTTCCTTGACCGACCTGTTGCTGACCCTGATGCTCATCCTAGCTAATAAGCCACACTCTAGTTTAATTACTGTACGCTCTAATCTACAAAACAGGGAAGTGTTTTTGTGAATTTAGATGTCTAAGAAGTTTTCATTTTCACTGTGTTATGAGTGCACTGAACTGAATCGTGAGCTGGTTGTATTG
>NW_018128380.1:55642-63821 GCF_001952655.1 Monopterus albus
TATATATATAAATTTTGAAATCTGATCATCCAAACAGGTTTGGATTGCTGACCTTACAGTGAAAAGACTTATTGGATAAATGTTCTTAACAAGAACATTGTGCACGTTGATTCAGGCGCTTAGGTTTCTTGTAAAACATCTGATACATGTGGTTACATTCACAGGAACTGCAGCGAGTCTCGAGGGATAAAGGAGGAAGTGAGACTAGAGAGAAACTTTGGTCCTGATTCTCTTGCAGACAGAGGTCACATTCAAGATTACATGAATTGAAACTGAACAGTCTATTTCATTTCTAAGTATATTTGTCTTCTCTTCCATCAGAAATGCTCAGATGAGATTCATCAGCTGTGACTGTTAACAGTACAGAAGTGGGCAGAGCATTTAAGGCTTTAATGGGACACAATCAAACCAAGAATGGAACACTGGTCAGCCAGTACAATGAACATCAGTCCACAGCAAACCAGTCCATAAAACAGAGCTGTACCTGCAGATTTCTTCCAAATCTGTCAGACTGCTCATCTTGAACTCACTGTTCTTTAGGTTTTCTGGTGTTTCTGCTCTGCTTGTAGCAGCAGTAACACATTGGATGATATGGGTTTAAACTCACTGCGCTCCCTTGATTTACAGTTCACTGCAATGATGGATACACTAAGTTCTGCTTTTCTGTATCACATAATATTACTTTGTAAATACTGCAATATGACCAAGTCACGCTGTTGTGTAACTTAGTTCCTTCACTGAGAAGCTGAATGTCAGATAAAAACAGAATAACAAAAGAAAATAGGATGTGACCTTCTTCCCTTGTAACTGGACAAATTAAGAAGATATTGTGAAACAGTCATACTCATAGCTTAAAAAACAAACATTGAAGTCACTCGGCCTTTCAGGGACGTCTCAGTGATCAGTGTCACTTTGACATTACTGCACAATGGATCAGTTTGGGTAGTTTTCTTTGAAAGACATAACACTGGACTGAGAAGTCAATCCAAGGCCCTCTCCTTCCTTATCACATGCACACACTACCACCTGTGCGTGAAGAAGCAGAAACTTAAAGGTGAACACACTCACATTGACAGCTAAATTCATACGACTAGGGAGGACTCAGTGCAGACATGGCTCCATAAAGTGTCAGGTTTAGTGGAAAGGTATGGACCCAAATGCAAGCCAAACATAAGTCCAGAAGGTTTACAGTAACTTTACTAAGTGTTTCTTGCAAAGCAGATAAAGCATAAAACCAGGTTAGGGTGAAGTGTAGCATAACCAAGCAGCCATTTTGCAGAAACAGTTACGCTGAATAGAAAAACAAAGGCTCTCTAAACAAGAACCAAACCATAAAACTGGGGTAACAGGTAAATGGATTCTGGCTAATGGGGCTATGCATTGAGTAGCAAAGCAGAAAAAACAGCAACAAACAAACAAAACAAAAGTACCTGGGCAAAGATGCTGGAGGAATAAAAAGTATGCAACCAAACAATTAGCATAACTACCTGGGCAAAAATGCTGGAGGAATAACAAGTATGCAACCAAACAATTAGCATAACCCAAATGAGCAAAACACATGGATATTGGGAAATTTCAACTCTGTCTGTATCAAAATGCACATGGAAACATCGACCAGAGGGTGTTTTCATTGAAACTATTGTAATAGGCCATGAAGAAATAGAAAAATATAAATAAGTGCCCAGGTTTGCAAAGTTTACAATTCATTTAATGCATTTTAGATTTGTACCAAAAACTGTTGACATATTAACTTAAGAATCCAAGCGATTTATAAATATTCAAAACAATATTGCAACAGATCACACCGTTAAAAAAAGATTTAAATAAGATTAAATTAGATCCTTTAAATTCTTATATACAATATATGGTTGTTTTAGTGTGCTACAGGAGGTTTGGGTTGGTCTTGGTTTAGGCTACACCAGAGTCCCACTATCCAGCAGATTTGAAAACACAAGCTCATCATCGTCATCGACTTCATCATCGTCTACCTGCAGACAAGTCACATGATTAGTGCCATGCTACAGAGGGGTGGGGTGAAGAGTGTGTTTCTATAGCCAACACCTTTATTGGTCCTTATAGCTCATTGTGTGCACTGACAAATCACAAAAATTAACACCAAGTTACAAATGACTAGACATTACTGAAAGTGTCAATTGGAAAACATCTGTAATCAAGAAGAAGAGGTTGTACAATTTGACTGAATCACAGAGATATATACATTTTGTTGAATGTGATTTATAGATTAGCAGCAGCTTGTTCTGTAATAATTACTTTCATTCAAGTAGATTTCCTGATGGTTTTTAAAAATGAAGTACAGTGGCTCCACTACTGTTCAAAAGTAAATAATACACAGCAGTGCTGCTGGGCCATCGTTTCAGTTTGCTGTCAGCATCTTGGATTTTGCATAGTCAAGTCATTTTTATTTAGATAGATGACACATAATGCAACGGCCCACACAGGACTTTTACAAATAAATGTCAAAACGTGTCAGTGCTACAGCTAAAACTTGTTTTTTCCTTTTGATCCAGTTGATAACATATCTTTAGAAACAGTTGTATGTACCTCTTGGACTTGCTGTTTTGGTTTTTCAGACTTAGACTCTGTGTCCAGAAAGGCCATGTAATGAATCAGGGTGTAGATTCTGGAAAAACACAAACCAACAAAGTTACATTTATGGTAGAAGGAAAACTGATGAGCATCACACACTATGATAGAGAGGCTACTCCACTGATTTGACCGACTGGTTACCTGTGGTACAGCATGGCTAAGAACTGGAAGAGAACCAGCATGGCGAAGGTCAGGATGAACATGAAGCCCAGAGGGTCAACATAAATGTGCTGTCCTGTGAACTGCAGGTTCATGTCGACCATTGGCACCTGGATGAAGATGGATGTCCGAATCAGCTGGAGGGTGAAAGTTGCCATGAGCCAGAAAGCATTGCAAATGAAGTACAGGAAGGTTATCTGTGAGTCAGGAGAAAAAAACGATTTAATTTATAGGCTCTTCATAATAATAAACGATTCATGTATTTGATATCAAAAGTCATCAGTGGTTTTCACTGATGTGTAATGTTTTTCACCACACTGAGACGTAGTCACCTTGTTTCTCAGATGCCTGAGCTCATCTGCCATTTTCTTCTGTTTCTGTTTGTCTTCAGGCAGAGGCTCCAGGTATTTGGCTGTGAGCTCTCTGAAGAACTGCTCCTCATTCTGCAGAGAAATGTAGAATATCTTACAGTAAAGTATTACACATGCTGCTCAAGGTCAAAAGTACAGAACTGGAAAATTACAGATTTTTAAAACCAAGCCACATCAACTGGTGCATGGCAAAAACCCGCGTTATTTAAGAAAGTGTCAATATCTTACTCTTTTAGTATAACATTTGATAATTAGAGTGAACAATGATAAAGAACTGCATTTATACCACCTTTATCCAGTGTGTATAGGTCAAACTAGGCAAGTGCCTAGAGCAGCACTTTGGCTAGGGCGACTTTTAGGGCGAATTGTGGGCCAACCAAAGGCCAGATTGTTGGTATGTTGCAAATATAGTGGAGGAGCAGCATTATTGTTTTGTTGTCTAGAATGGCGGAAGTCACGCGCCAGCCCTGCCTTTGTTTTATAAAAAAAAGACCCACTCATTACATTATGTCTCTTTGAAAAACGAATGTGCACACCAAATGTCAGTGTGTATGCAGTAAAGCAATACTTTGGTTAAAAAAGTGAAGCCGGAGCCTTTGGACTCTATTGGAATGATCACTGTGTCACCTTAATCAAAAGGCTTCCTCCTTTTGGGACTGTGATTATGTGCAGCCATTTTTATCCTGATGAAACAGTTTGGTCTTAGAGCAGAAGAAGACAATTATGTAAAGTATAAGACAAAAAACACACCAGGTCCAGTGTATCCTCCTGCAGGCACATGTCATCAGACAAACTCTGCAGCTGTGTGACCCAGCCTGGACAAAAGACCCACACAGGATAATATTACTCCACATGAAAATGTGTGAATAATCAACTGTTGCAACTGATTTCAGGCTGAGTTTTACTAAAGGTTCTCATTTTAGGGCTTACACTGGTTTGGACAGGTGATAGCAGGCTCCTCTTCTCTAAAACAAAGAAATTACAATTAGCAACAAACTGGTTTACTGTGCATATCCATTCATGGTCTTTTACTGGTTTAAATGTGTGAACAAATAAAACCAAAAATTGACAGTTTCACCAGTAACTAGTCAAAATTAGCAGCGGTTAAACTTTTATGATGGCCAACCACACGGTCACTTTTCCACCTTCAGATCTTACCTGTGCTGCTCCTCAGGCCTCGCCTCATCCTCCACAATCATGTTTTGGAGCTGGGGTGCCTCCACTGACGTGTTCTGCCGGCTGACAATGAGCTCTTCTGCACTGCCTTTCCGGTAAAGCCTTTTACACAGTTGTGCTCGTGAGAAGAAACGTTTGAATGTGCTTTCAGCTGAAAAGATGAGGATCAGTTTCAGAGCTCAAATGTAATATGAAGCAGCACTAATTAAAAGTAATATTTTAGATAAAGGAAACTGCCTTAGTTTGGAACTTGTAACAACATTTCCCTGCAACATAAGCAGTTTTGAAGAACCGTTGACACTATTTTGATTTTTATACTAAAATCTGGTTGAGTAAATTTGGTAATGTCATGACTGATTGTACTGCAGACATATTGAAGTTTAACCAAAATTGAAAAAAGTTACTGGATTTCTCAATAATTAGTCCGGTGCGGCTCAACATGTAAAATGTGTAAATAACTGGTTGTACTGATACCACAGATATCAGGGATCACTTTGTTCTCAAAATATGTAAATTCACAATAATTTATTCTTGGTATTTTACAAGTTTTTAACCAGTTTCTACCTTTCTGGGTTTTAGTCTGTGGAGTGGCAGTTTCAGGTTTAGCAGCTCCAGCAGCAGACGTCATCTCTCTGGTGCCCCAGGACACATTGTTCATGTTGACCATGGAGTAAATAGCCAGCAGCAGGTAGGCACTGGGGACACAGAGAATGTAAAGCAAGCCGTAGAGCACCAGGCCAACCTCCTGAGGATGCATGAGCGCAGTGAGGAGGTAAAAGCCAGCTAGAGTGATGAGGAAGATGCTGCTGGGAGTCAGGATGGTTTTGTCCTTCACCATGTTGCCTGATGGAGGATAAATACATAGAAAATGAAATTCAGATGCAAGAAACCTTTTAGCTTTAGAAGGCTCTGCAGACTGCTGAGTTTGTCTCCAACATACCGATTATGAGAAGTACTGCTATCAACATGAGGAGGGCGTACAGGGCGCTCATGACTGCCGCAATAAGAATCTGAGTGTCTGACTTGATCTTGAAGCTGATACCAAGGAAGACAGCAGGAGGTATCACAGCCAGGATCAGAGCACTGCTGGGATGAATGTCAAGCAGCACAGTCAAATTACCTGAAATGTAAAGAGGAAAAAGCTGACCTCATCATCTGAACCATGTTTTACCACCTGAGCAATAAATTCTGAAATTTCCTCTTATTTTATCAGAAATTAAAATATTGTTGGTTGAAATGTCTTCAGACATTTCTTAATAAGTCCTGTAGATTGACATAAACTTAAATCGTGCACCAATTTCAACAAATCATTGGAAGGTTTAACTGCACAGTTTGCACACTTTGTGGAAAGGGGATTATCAAGCACCTGAACTGGATGTTGATCTGATTAGACTTTTAGAGATAAATGCAATAAAATATTCCCTAGGCAATCACGTTCATTTTAGTGCAGAAACCAGCCTAACCTGCAGTCATAAGGATGACAGCGGATGGTGCCAGGATGGATGAGACCAAGCTGAAGAGTTGGTACAGCATGTAGGGTTTGGACATGGACTGGTTCCTGCTGGTCATCAGAGTGCTGGCACCCAGCAAGTCCACAGTGTTGGCCATGGTGGATGGTCCCCATCGACGACGCTGACAGTGGAAGTAGATTATTATGATATTATGATTCCACTTTCCAAACGAAACTGAGCATTGCACTGTTGTTTTTTGCATGATAATATATTATTTCTGTCTCCAGTGTCTTTGTCTAAAAAAGACATTTATTTTAATGGGAGGTGGAGAAAGCTACAGTATGTTTAGACAGAAGTTGGGAGTTGTGGAGACAAAGTTTTTAAAGTAATGACGTGTCTTTTATTTCAATCACCAAAAGCCAGAGTTAGATTCATTTAAGCTAATTATACTTTCATTTCATATTGACTGATTATCTCCTTATTGAACAAGAGTTTGCACAATAAGCTCTATTCAGAAACTAGAACTGGAAAGTCATCCTAACAAACGTGGATCTGGTCTGAATGGAGTTGCAAGTTTATCTCATCACATCTGTCGCTTATAGGCAACGCTGTGTTGTCCTCCATATCTACAGTAGCAGGCCAAAAATAAGAGTTATATTCTTTTGTATTTACCTGGTTATAAAACTCTTTAAAGTCCTCTGGAGCATTGGTGTAGGCATCAGAGGCTGCGTTGTACTCCACCCTCCATCCCTGCTTCAGCAGCAGAGTGCACAGCCAGCGGTCCTCGCCTACAGACAGCGTTGAGAGAAGTGGAATGAGTGACTGCATCTCAGTTTTAGCAATAGACCACAAGATGCTGTAAAGCCTCTAAGTTTATCGTTACCTTGGTCATACTGGATGTAGTGTCGAGCTTTTGAGGCCTTGATGGTATATGTCTTCATCACATTGTCGTCCATGAGTGCTGCCGCTCTGAACAGGCTGAAGCATCCCGGGCTGCACAGCACGCAGCCCAACACATGCTCCGCTGTTTTGTTAAGCCAGTGACCAACTGCATATTCAAACTTCTGGTACCAAACCATGGGACCTGTCAACAGACCAATGGACCAAGGGTTTATTGTCATATGCACAACAGAGAAATATTTTCTTTGTACAATGAAACATCTGGTTTTAGTTTACTGGTGATTCACCTCAGTTTCTTGCCCCAGTTTTTTTTTTTTTTTTAATTGTATTTGACCAACCTGATCCCGTGGGGTGAATCCTGCCGCACGCCGCCCCGACGAGTGGGTACAGTTGGAGACGATCAACCAGCAGCATCACAGCAGCTGGCTGGAAGTCTGTGTCCCCGTCTAAAGCCAGGAGGTAGGTGTTGTGCTTCTCCTTCTAGCGGAGAAACAGGTACAGTTTTACATTTAACTTTTGATATAGAATTATATGAATATGTGTTTGCAACGGTTTATATCTGAGCATGTATGTGCAGCCTCGTGTTTTCTGTCACCGCACCTGAAACTTTCTTTTCAGCTCAGACTCATCCTCTCCTTTCTCCCACCTTTTGTAATACTTGGACGCAAGTTTCCAGCCCAGGAGGTAGTAGAAGTACATAACCTGCAAAATATCACATAATATTCAACATGCACTAACAGAAACATATCTTTAACCGACATTCTATGATTATCATCATCAAACGATTAATTTATACAGTCAGGGAAAAAATTATTTGAACCCCAGCTGATTTTGTAAGTTTGCCCACTAACAAAGAAATGATCAGTCTACAATGTCAATGGTAGGTTTATGTGAACAGTGAGACACACAACAATAACAAAAAAATCCAGAAAAATGCATTACAAAAAAAGTTATACAATAATTTGCATTTTCATGAATGAAATAAGTATTTGATCCCTTTGCAAAACGTGCTTTAGTACTTGGTGGCAAAACCTTTGTTGGCAATCACAGAGGTCAGACGTTTCTTGTAGTTGGCCACAAGGTTTGCACACATCTCAGGGGGGATTTTGACCCACTCCTCTTTGCAGATCCTCTCCAAGTCATTAATGTTTCGTGGCTGATGTTTGGCAACTCGAACCTTCAGCTCCCTCCACAGATTTTCTATGGGATTAAGGTCTGGAGACTGACTAGGCCACTCCATGACCTTAATATGCTTCTTCTTGAGCCAATCCTTTGTTGCCTTGGCCGTGTGTTTTGGATCATTGTCATACTGGAATACCCAACCACGACCCATTTTCAATGCCCTGACTGAGGGAAGGAGGTTCTCACCCAACATTTGATGGTACATGGCCCCATCCATCCTCCCTTTGATGCGGTGCAATTGTCCTGTCCCCTTGGCAGAAAAAAAACCCCAAGGCATAATGTTTTCACATCCATATTTGACGATGGGGACGGTGTTTTTGGAGTCATAGGCAG
>NW_018128380.1:64354-74939 GCF_001952655.1 Monopterus albus
GGGGATCAAATACTTATTTCATTCATGAAAATGCAAATTAATGTATAACTTTTTTTGTAATGCATTTTTCTGGATTTTTTTGTTATTGTTGTGTCTCTCACTGTTCAAATAAACCTACCACTGAAATTGTAGACTGATCATTTCTTTGTTAGTGGGCAAACTTACAAAATCAGCTGGGGTTCAAATAATTTTTTCCCTGACTGTATGTTGCAAAAATTTTAACCTGGATTGCCATAAACCCATGTTGCAGAATTTTCCTACCTGAGACCATCTCTTCTTGTGGCGGATCAGATTCTTGTCCTTGAGGTGAACCACCAGCATGTTTCCATGAGGCATGGTGACCACGATACGTCCTCCATACGGTGTCCTCACCAGCTTCTGATCCGGGATCTGGTGCTGCTTTCTGAAGAGGCCTTCATCAGTGTTCAAGAAGATGCTGATGACAGAAGATAAAAGCTACTAGTGTTCAAAAGAACATGAACACTGGAGACATCACTTCATTTTCCTATAAACAAACTCTCATAGTTTCACATTACCTGTAAACCTCTCTGATAATTTCAACAAGCATCTCTGCATATTGGTTGACGTGACGCCCTTTACTTTCAGGAACATCTCTAAAGGCATCATCAAAATAGACGTGCCCTTCGAAAGACACATCACTTGTTTCTCCTTCCTTCCTCGGCCTGTACTTGTCGAGTCTGGAGAGTTACACAAATCACATAAAGCTACTGTGATGTTGACATTAAATCTGTTTTTGCCAGGACCACAGTGAAGATACTGAAATCTCACAACGCTTTCCGTGTCTTCCATGAACATTAAAACAAAAATTATTCAGTTAAAAGTAGAGAAAAAAACAGCATCTGTAATAGAATATTACACAAACTGTGCAATGTACAGTATATTTATATTATTTAACAAAGTGGTCTGTGAAACAAACCGAAATATTGAAATGATCATCTTCATCATCTCATCGTAGCTCTCATGCCACATGGTTGCACAGAGGAACACCTTCACCGGGTATAGTGGTCTGAATCTGTAAATAACAGGATCTGCAGTTAAGAAATGGGTTTATCTTTAGAGCTGACAATAGGTATACAAATATACACACCTGCATCCCTGGGCTCCAAATCCTGACTTATACCATATCCTCATACATAAATATGCAGCACAGTAACACAACCATAAACAACTCGGATACCACTGCTAAATTGTATTTTCTGAATAAAATAATTGTACCTCTGATCTTATTTCAGGCACAAACCAGAACCAGACTAATCTCTACACTTCTCTTAAAGTCTCTAAACACCCATGAACCTCGCTCTGTAGGATCATCCCGATCCATCCGTCATACACAGCACACACTCACACTTACTGCTTCAGCCTGTCAGTCATCTGGACGTCAAATCGAGTGTTTAAAAGCAGTGACTGCTCTATAAATACTCCTTCATATGGTCTCTTGATGAACAGGTCCCGAGTCCTCTGAATGCGATACAGCCTGAGGTGCCACAGGTGGAGAGTGGCCAACACAAGACCGAGCCACCAGGACACGGCTGAACCTGAAAGGTACATGGTAAATTCCACCTTTAAAGTTTCTTACACTGTCTGACTCTACTGTGATGAAATTAGGAAAATATTTTATTTGTGGAAAATCTATAATGAATTTCTTCTTGTATATACATTGAATATTTCCTGAAAATTAAGAACTTGCGCCAAAAGAGTTAAATGTTTCAGGTCAGTGTTGTGTAGCTCAACCAAAACCATACTGTGCAACTGCAGAACTTTTTCATGTGACGATAATGTGCATTATTTCTTGATGTAACCCCAGTAGCCCCAGTTTATTACCTGTAAGCATGCCAATGTCAGATATCTGGGACATGTCAAGGAAACACAGAGTGTGCGTAACATCCAGAACCAGATGTGGAAACACACTGTCGTTCAGGCTTTGGTTTCTTCCATCTGCAATTACATTGCAATAGCCTGAGAAGTTGATGCTTGTACTTTCGTTCAGACTTCTTCTGTAGTCCTCATAGTAAACAACAACAGGGATGACTAAAACAGCCATAACAGCCAGAGAGGCCAGGTACAACGGTAGGATGAAACATTTTTGCAGGGCGCGCATCTTACAAGCTGCCAACGCAAACCAGTGGCAGAGTGCTGAGGAGATCAGCTGGACCCCGATGGTGATGGCAATAATTCTTGTCTCACGGCTCGGGATGGAGGTCACAATGCCCCAGTCCATTTTGGACAGAGGAACATAAGCTTCAAGAACAGAAGTGGTCACCGCAATCCTGAGCAGGCTGGAGAGGATGTGCAGAACATTCTGGCATTTGGTCATGTCTTTGCAAAGGTTCTTGAGGAAGATGGAGCTGCTGTTTTCCCCGATCACTCTGAAGTATTTCTCATACCAGTTGAAAGACACCAAGAAGGACCCACCAACAGCCAGGCCCACCCAAATGCTCATCCTGGTGTCACCTTTCATGATGTAGAGGATGAGGAACAGGATGTAGCCGAGCAAAATGAGGATGAAGGCGGTGATGGATGGCAGGAGGAAGCGGTTCCTTTCTTTGGCAGTGCACTGAGTGATCACCTGTAGGAGCGCAGAGAGGACGGCTACACCATTCAGTATTGTTGCATTGGTCACGATGTCCAAGTGTGGCATCGCCACGATGGTAAGAATCGCTGAACCCACGGACACCAAAAACTCAAAGAACAGAACCTGAAGAAGAATCAGCAGAGAAGGTCTTTTACATTTTACTGTGGGTTTGTTTGGTGAACATCTGCAGTGGCACTGTGAGCCTGGATGAGCCTAGGTCCACACTGTCACGAGAGTCAGGGGAGAAAAGCTGATCATTCAATGAAATATAGTCAATAATCAACACCTGACTAATAAAAATAAAACATTTGTTTTGAAATCCCCGTCATCATTTAAACTGTAAGCTAGCCAGCAGGTAGGACACCTCAGACCTAAAGAAAGTATGTATGATCTGGATATAGCCATGGTTTTTAGCTGGTATCACTAAGGTAATGGTTATGGAAGAGGCCCACCCACTTTTCTGTTGGGACACCTACATTATGGTTTCTGGTGCTGCTAGTGGTGAACATGCTCTGTTTCAGTGCGAGTTCATTTTCAAATCCAGTTCCCAAAATGTAATTGTTAAAAACCAACTTTTAGACTTGTTCACTCAGCTAAGATGCCCACTGTGTCAATTAAAGGTAATATTTTTGCTGCAGTATCATACCCAATTAGTTAAATGTAGAAAATGTAATTATCTGAAGTTCGGGGGAGGGATTTGACCTGAACTACCCCCCTTCTCGCTCTATTTAATTCTACCAAAACCACCATTCCTCTGTGTCTGCTGGTTACCAACCCAACTCCCCATGCAGTCAGTTAATTTTCATTCATCTCCCCCATCACTTAGTGAGGCCAGGTCTCAGCTAGTAAAATTATGTAGGACAGTAACAAAGTAACTATTTGTGATTAATTGATAACTTATAACTTTGTTTTCACTTCCAATACATATGATTATCTTTTTTTCCATGTAGATGAAATGCCATTAAGAAATCTTGTGAGGTTTCTCACCAAAACCACAGAGTTTTTGCCTGGCAGATTTGAGGATTTGTAACATGATTTCCAGATGCTCTTAAGTAAGAGCAGGATGCTGGAGGTGATGAGCGAACAGCCGATACACAGCAGAGCGAGAGGTTTCTGCTCTGCTGGGATGGTTGTTGTTCCTTCATTGGACAAGGTGATGAGGAGAAGGAAAGATGTCTGGAACAGAGACAAGACACATGTTGTCTCACAGAATGAAGAATAGGGAGTATAATACATTTTATAAAGGGTTTATAAAGCTGAAACTTTAGTATTTCTATGTGTTTGATAAGATATGATTACTTAAAATGAGAATTTGTTAACTTTACTATTTTCCACCTGGGAATTAATGGGATTAGCAATAGTCCTGGGAATTAGTAAACAATATCTGAAGCTAGGTTTTTCACAAAATATTGAATTTCATGAAAATAATTCTGTAGATTAGTAATTGACATTTTAAATGCGTCTTTCCCTCAGAAAGAACAGAAGATGTGCTTATGCACATCACAAAAACACATGCAGCCAAAAAAGCTATATACAAACACTGTTTGTTATTTATAGAACAAACCTTGCTACATAATGCCAACCCAAACACAAGCACCGCAACTACAAAGAGAGTGATGATCTTTAGTAGTTTGAAAAGTTTCCAGGGCGTTTGTTTATCTTCGATGATGGGGACCTCTCGACAGGTATCCCACAGCCTCCTAAATAAACACACCAAAATGTCAAACCCTAGGGAGGAATCTAGCGATGCAGGTAGATCAAATCAAATCAAATCAAATCAAATTTTATTTGTTAGATGACTAAAGTCTGTTAGTTACTGTACTGTAGGGTCAAATGTCTGAGAGAGAACTGTGTATGTTTGTAGGACGAGAGGAAAGAGCTTATATACAGCTCCTCTTGTGCCAAAACTGCTCCCATAATGAATTTAAGCATTAATGTCAGTCCAGACATGTTCAGTGCACAGCTCCAGTAAAACAAGACCACAAATTGAATGTTGTATATTCATCTCTCTTACACAATTAACAAAAAGTGAACATTAGGAGCATGACACAGGTAACAACTTCAGAAATATTTTCTACTATAATTTTTCTACTTGTCAATCACAAAATCAAACATTACTAAAGTTACTATACTTAAGTTGTTTCTAAAGAATTTGCTCCTTTGAGCATTAACAGATAAATGATTTGAATTAGCAATATTACTTGTATAAAATAACATATCAACAAAAAAAAGAGTCTACTTACTTGGACAAGTTTCTGTCTTCATCCATATTTCAGATTATTGTAAGCACTTTGCTTGACTGCTGTTGTGTAGGTAGACCTGATGTGTTACATTGTCATCAGGACAGATGAATCACAAGCACATTTAAACTGTCATTAAATGGCACCGCCCAAAAACGTGTGTGTGATGCAACAGGTGAACTCAAAAAGATAAGTTTAACCTGATATAAAGTTGAACCCTGACTCCCATATCTCTGCAGATTAGATTTTCTTTTATTTTATCTATATATCTATACATACACTTTTATGGCATTTTTGGCTTCCATAACAATGCTGGCATGTCCTACTTCTTGCTTTCTTGCAGTGCAGGTGCTTTTCTGCGTTGCTCTCTGCTTTGCTTACATTCTCCATTGAGATCCTTGTTTTTCTGCTCAATATTTACAGAAGGTCACTAATGCATACTTGCATATCATTGGGATCTTATTTTTTTTTAATGGACACAAAAGGCTAGAAACATATTTTAACACTTTTTATTGCTCAAGGGTTTGAGGAACATACAGCCTACTAACAGCAAAGCTCTTTTCTGATGTGCTGCTATACTGATCTACGGTGACTAAAAATAGCTGAAGCTAGTTCATATCAAAATGCCTCCATTCTCTTCAGAAAAAGTCTTCTCCAGAAACAACTTCTCCAGAAGACTGCAGTACTTGAAACAAAGACTCATCAATTAGAAGTTAACTGGGAACTAAATGGACTGTGTGGAAATGACACCACCTTACCATGGACCCAAAACAGTGGACAAGAGGATGCTAACTCACAGCAAATTCTCTCTCTGTAAGTAGTAGTCCTCCCTGGAACTCTCTTGGTGCAAAGCCAAAAAAAATAAATCACATCCCTGGGAAATGAGAAGACAAGCGGTAACCGGAGCCCGGCGGCCAGAGATCGCTGATCCTGCCTGGCCTGCATTACCATCCAAACAGAGAGCCTCATCAAGCCCTGTGCATAGTAGCAGTGCACAGCAGTGGACAGCTGCAAGAGGGAAAAAAACACAAAAAGCAAGACTTGACTAATCTGCTAAGCAGCTCCTTGAAAACCGAACAGTGGGCTCTCAACTTCATGTACCTTGCAGAAAGTGCACTTCTTCAATTATTAGAACTGTTTCTGAGACTGCTGACATCTTTTTAAGACAGATGGCATTTGCCTTAACAAGTCAGCAGTGAATCTCTTTATCTCAAACCTTTTGGTACATCCTGCATCACTCATCTGTTCCCCCTGCCAAGGACAAAAGACAAGAGGAGCCAAAACATCAAGAAGACTCAAAACAACACGTCAGCAAGCACAAAGGACAGCCACCTCTCGTTCCCCTGTCAAGTACAAGAGACAAGAGGAGCCAAAAACCAAGAAGCAACACTGTAACAAGTCAGTAAGCAGTAAGGGGAGACACCTCAGGGCCTGGCTGAGGAAACTTTAAACCATGAGGGGCATCAGGGTCCAGACAGAGGATCTCTCCTGAACATGCCAACCACCACAACTGGGGACTCACCCTCCTCACCGCCCCCACATCCCCAATCCACATCGAGTTCTCCCTCCTCCCTGGACACCCTGTTTCCCTCTGGAGTTTACAGACCAGATGATGGAACTGGTCCAAACTGACCCTCGCTCTTTCCCCCACCCACCTCCTTTTACTTCTCCTGCAACCCCCCTTCAGCATCCACCTCCACCTGCACCTCTGGCCTTAAGTCCTCAGCCAACTTCCACACGTCTCCACCACAGCACCATCCAGCGCCCCCATTCCACAGCACCAGCGAAATAATCCTCTGTCTGATAAAACCACAGGACGTCCTGTCAGCACAAGAGATTGTGTACAAACTTTCTCTTACCAATATCTACTGGGTTTAGGTTGCAAGGATGATGGCACTTGCTCTCAGGACAAATCGGGACCCAGTGGGCAAACAGTAGCTTTCCCTGTCCCTGTGATAATGGCTAATAGAAGGAGAATCATGCACCCTGTTCAGTCACATAATCCAAAAAATCTGTCAACAATTCCTTGCCATGCTCAGCCTGCTCAGGGCCCTCCCACAAAGGCAGCTTTATTAAATATTCACTCTCTTAACAAGTCATTCTTAGTCAATGATCTTAAAAGCATAAAATAAAGATTATTAGTGATATTTGAACTTGATTGAACAGTTGCTGTTAATAATATACAGGCCTCCAAGACAACCTCAATGTTTCTTTTGTCTCAACAGATTTTGAGCATATTGCCATAACTGGTGACTTTAACATTCATACTCATAATCCAAAAGACAAATTTGCACAATAATTCTGTGGTGTGCTTCAAATATGTGAGTTACTGCAACATCTGAAAGGACCCACACACACTCAAGGGCACACTGGGTTTAGTTTTAACTCAGGGTGTTGATATCTCAAGCAATGTTGTCAAGGATGCAGGTTGGTTTTACCTGCTACCCATAACACTTCAGTTGCTGTTAAAGAAAAGATATTTAAATTATCATACCGCATCTGTCTTTATGGAAGCTATGTCTGTATCAGTAATTCATAACATCAGAATGTACACCTGAAAGGGTAAAATACACCTCTGGTAAGCAAAAAGCGCCATGAGGGAACACTCTGGCAGTCACAAGTGAGAAACTAGGGTGCAGGAAAGCTGAGCACAAATGGAGGAAACAATCTTCAGATTCACTATGAGCAGTTTTTCTCTTTAGAGAGAGGCTTCGCATTTACAGCTCTGAAGTAAATAAGTCTAAGGTCATCAGCAGAAACATCAATAATTCTCATGTGTTGTTTGCCATTGTTGAGAAGCCAACTAATCCCCCAGTGCAGTTAGCCCCCAATTTTCTTTCTCAAATTAAATGCAATGACTTTGCATTGTTTTTAGTTTTTAAAGCAATCAAAAACATCAGACTGGCCATAAATTCCTCCATGTCAAACAGTGTGACCAGACCACCACTGCAGCCACACAGGAGCAATTTGATTGTCTCCATGCATTTACTGTTGTTGTTTGTCAAATTTCACACTCAATACACATCAGTACAGGTGATGTAAAAGACAGAGCAGTTTTTCTCTGCATATTCATCAAAGTGAATTTTGTGCATATTCTTTCAAGTCTTCTTTTGTTTTCTGGTTGTTTGAGTTAATCAGAGCTGGAGACAATCTACTGTAGAAGGGGTGCACAAAGTGAAAGTGTAGAAAACATGAGGGTGAAGACCAGTAGGAACGCAGACTTACACAGGAGTCACACATTACTATTAAACTACTCTACTTTTGGCTGTTCCTGTAAGGGGTCACCACAGCGAATCCAATTTGCATTATTAAATTTGGCATGTTTTTACACCGGATGCCCTTCCTGACACAACCCTCTCTACTTATCCGGGGTTGGGGCCAGCATAGAAGTCACTAACGTGAAACCCCCGTGGCTCGACACACACTCACTAGTGACACATTAAAAACACTGAAAAACCTCACTCTGAATGGTTTTGTCACTGGACTGCAAAAACAAGGGAAATGTTTAAAACATGTGCTTTTTAAAAAGGAAGAAAGTAAATAAAACTGAAATTAGAAACATTAACACATTCAAAGAACAGAGATACTAACATGTCTCTCTATAATCAGAAAGCATGATTTACAGTATAAGTTACTTTGGGTGATGTCCAGATACAAACAGCCTCAGACCAAATACAAAGCAAAGGAAGTCAGAGGACTTTGGCTGTTTAGTGTCCGTGTAATTATATTCAAATTTGTTGTGACATGATAAAGACAATGCTCTTCTCACCTCCTAAAGCTAAAAGTAACAGCCTGAGGCCCTTCAGATTGTTTGCTCACAAGGTGTGCTAAAGTATCTGTGCATCATCTTCACCAGTGCATTATCAGGTTTTCAGAGACCTGCATCACTGGATGTGTTGTGCATGTGTGAGCATAATGGCAATGTTTCTAGAACTGTTACACAGTGCCTGCAACATTTCTCTAATGTGCTGCTGCTCTCTGGTGGTGTACATATGGGTGAGCTTGTATGCAGCTAAGCCAGATGATTTGAACCACTTTACTAAGATCCAAAACCTGAAAAAGCAACTAACATCGTTGGTAATATGGCACTGTTACTCATAGGTGGCGTAAGAGTCGGGCTAGATGGGTGCACAGACTAGTCCTGGCTGTAGGCAGATATAGGCAAGCTGCTGTTACAGCTGTGGCACCTGATTGTAATGCCACTGCTAATGTTTGTAAAGAAGCTTATTTTTTTTTTGTAAAGGAGCTTATTTTTAAGCACTTTGCCTAAAGGTCTGTCCAGCAGAATCTACAGGACCTGTTACACATTGAAAGTATATAAAAGTAAAAAAGTAGAAAAGTAGAAAATAAATGTTATCTACACAATAAAATTTGACTTCAACCCTCCATTATCTATACCACTTATTCCTGAAAAGCCTAAATAATAAGAATCATATGAATCCCTTTACAACTTGTTTATGTAACCAGTACTTCATGGTGGTGATTTCCAGCAGCCCTACTTTGAGATTAATGCTGTGTACTGGGACTAAACAGGATGTGCTTGTGTTTTTAGTGAGCTGTTGGCTGAAGAGAAAACACACAGTGATTTCAGATCTATTTTAATGTGTATTACTGGACAAGACTTCCTAAGAAACGTTTTTTACATCAGCAACATTGTTGAACTTTGTACAACGGCGTAAACACTGAGCTCGGTAGCATTCAAACTGATAGGGTGTGCTGCATTCATGGAGCATTTCCAAAATGGCCATAACTCAAAATCCATAATTAAATTTATCATTGTCATTTCAGCCTCTGTCTCTGCAGCATTCCAAAGCCTCACAGCGATTACCCTAATTGGAACTATGGGCACTCCTCGTACAGTAGCTGGGAGGGGACATATAGGCTGGTGATTACATACTGTATCACAGTGTAATGGAGCCACTACTTCTATGTATTTACATGCAGTTACCTACTTTTGAAACAAAAATGTCTATTAAGTCAGAAATGTTGTTCTGCCTGTTTGCCTTTGAACTAATATGTTTATCAGTGCATGTGCACGGGGTGACATCCTAAAGCAAAGAGGGTCCTCTAATTGTGTCACAAAGAGGAACACCTGAAAAATGTGGGCGAGTCTGTCCAAGACTCAGTCATCTTACTGATTCAAGAAGCTTTTAGCACAGAAGGCCAACATGAGTCTAGGACCTTAAAGAGTTGAAATTACATGTCATTAGCAGAGTGGAAACATTGTTTAATTTTCGCAATTTAAACTCTCTCCTCCACTGAAAAGTGAATATATCTAAAGATACTAGTGTGATATTTAGTAATGCTCTGCACAGCTCTGTTGACCAGTGTACTACCTCTGAGTTGACGTCGCCAGCAGCCACCATTTGCCAGTGTTTTAAAGGGGTTTCATCTACCTTATAATTCAGGCTTTACTATAATTGCAACAAATGCACAAATATTGTACATCTGGTGAAGTAAAGACAAACAGAAAAACAGACACAGCTGGAAACTCTAAAGTTTTGGGACCATCCATCCATCCATCCATCCATTTTCTTCCGCTTATCCGGGACCGGGTCGCGGGGGCAGCAGTCTAAGCAGAGTGTTATGATTCGGTTCCACTGCTTCCCGTCTGGCTTTTATTTTGACACTATTTCCTGTTTTGTTTCACCTTAGTTCTGGTCTTTTCTTTACATTCTTCATCACTCACATTAGTTTCACCTGTTTCATTATTATGTGCACCTGTTCACATCTCTATTTAGGCAGCGTCCTC
>NW_018128380.1:77119-79754 GCF_001952655.1 Monopterus albus
ATCAATGATGTACTGAGTGACATGCTGAACAAGTTTGTCTTTGTATATTTGGATGACATTCTCATCTTTTCACCATCTGCATCCAAGCATGTTGCTCATGTTAGAACAGTGTTACAACGGTTGCTGCAGAACAACCTATATGTGAAGGCTGAGAAATGTTGTTTTCATGTGTCCACTGTATCGTTCCTGGGGTTTGTGATTTCTACAGGTCACATTCAGATGGATCCCGCTAAGGTCCGAGCGGTAGCAGCATGGCCCACACCTACCTCCCGTCAGCAAACGCAACGTTTTCTGGGGTTTGCCAACTTTTACAGGAAGTTCATCAGGAACTATAGTACCATCGCTGCCCCCCTCCACAGACTCACCTCCACCAAGAAACGGTTTGCCTGGGATACATCTGCTGACAAGGCTTTCTCAGTCCTCAAGCAGCTTTTCTGTTCCGCCCCTATCCTCACCCTGCCTGACCCAGAGATGCAGTTTGTCGTGGAGGTTGACGCCTCAGATTCTGGGGTAGGGGCGGTGCTGTCTCAGCGCTTTGCTCAGGATGGAAAATTGCACCCCTGTGCCTTCTTCTCTAAACGCCTCACCCAGGCCGAGAGCAATTACAGCATCGGAGAGAGAGAACTGCTAGCTGTTAAGTTGGCTCTGGAAGAATGGAGGCACTGGTTGGAGGGGGCCACTCAACCATTTTTAGTCTGGACGGACCATAAGAATCTAGAGTATCTACAAACGGCTAAGAGGCTGAACCCCAGACAGGCTAGGTGGGCTCTCTTTTTTGACCGTTTCCACTTCTCTCTCTCTTTCCGCCCAGGTCACCGCAATGGCAAGGCGGACGCCCTCTCTCGACAGTACAACCGAGAGGAAGAGGTAGCTGAGCCAGCCTACATCCTGCCCCAGTCTGCCCGTGTAGGTGCTGCTCTCCTTCGCATCGAACAAGAAGTCATCGATGCCCAGGGGTCGGAACCTGGTCCTTCTGACACTGACACGTACAACAAAATTCTGTTTGTAGCAGAGGGCCCTGGGCTGCTGCGTGCGTACATGCTGCCACCACAGGCAACTAGGTGGGTTCAGTGTCTTGCCCAAGGACACTTCGACATGTGGACTGCAGGCACCAAGATTCAATCCTTCAACCTTCCGGTTGGGAGACACCTGCTCTAAGCACTGCACCACTGTCACACCCCAAATACACATTACTGTAGGTGTTAAATGAGCAACCACAATGGTTGATCTCAAAAAGTAAACATTCCCCCTTATAGCTGTCAAATATACATTACTGTATGTGTTAAATGAGATGTTGGTGTGGTTGCTGGTGTGCTGGGCACCAACAGATATGCACACCACAAGCTTTCGGTTTGAACCAACGTTTGAGATGAGGTGTCAGCAATCTGGAGAGAGGGCGGTGTCTCCTAGGAAAGATACTCCAGGTCTGATGCAGGTAGAGAAAACATTCCCAGCAATAGTAAACGGAGCGAGACAACCGCGTAAGGTACATACAGTACAACAAAGCAAAGGTGGAAAGTAACTAAGTACATTTACTCAAGCACTGTACATATGCACAATTTTGAGGTATCTTGAGTATTTTCATTTTCTCCCACTCCATACTTTGACTTCATGACATTTCAGAGGCAAATATTGTACCTCGTACACCATTACATTTATTTGATAACTTTAGTTACTAGTTACTTTCAGAATCTAATTAACAAAACAAAATACAGTGTAATTATAAGACTTAATTGATCCCTGATGTGAAATTCACAAGCTACCCATCACTACTTCAAATTATGAGCATATAAGGTAGTTAATACCATCTCCACCTTTACCAGTCACAACAATAAATATAACAAGCACAATAATGCATCAGTAATCATAACTGAATAATATAAAACACATCAAGGTGAAATGTGTAAGTCCATTTTGAATGTACTTACTGTTTACTTGTAACAGAGCATTTTTTTACACTGTGGTACTGCTACTTTTACTTGAGTAAAGAATCTGAGTACTTCTTCCACCACTGCAACAGAGTTCATGTTTGATATGTGGGTTTGGACCCGAGCAGTGCTTATGGCAACACAATTACTGGGACTGGATTGACTGTAAATGGCAACCAGAGAGTCCTTAGGCAGTGTCATTACATGACAATACATTACTGAAGGGTTGTGCCCAGCATGAAACACCAACAATCCACTTCTAAAAAACCGCAACCGAAATAACCTTGGAAATCAACTGGACTTGGATATCTAGATCACTGATACTACAGCCCAGTATCAGTGAGGGTCGTTACCTGTCTTTGGATCCTCCCCTGTCAACCGACGCCTATTGTCCTGGTGGGCATGTTTGGGCAGAGATCTCAAAACCGGGTTGTAGATCCATCTACATGACATTTCAGAGGCAAATATTGTACCTCGTACACCACTACATTTATTTGATAACTTTAGTTACTAGTTACTTTCAGAATCTAATTAACAAAACAAAATACAGTGTAATTATAAGACTTGATTGATCCCTGATGTGAAATTCACAAGCTACCCATCACTACTTCAAGATCCAGATCTTGTAGATCCATCTACAAGATCTACACATCACCTCATCCACATCGTAGGCTATATTGTCTCTTGCCAGGCACCGCGGGAAAAAC
>NW_018128380.1:80244-81009 GCF_001952655.1 Monopterus albus
TGCAGGTTAAAGCCAGCCTCATCCAGGAAGAGGTACTCATGAGGTCTGGCCATCGTGTCCAACTGTAAAATGTGAAAATGTTTGTCTGTGAAAATGTGAAACACGCCATCAAACCAGGACCTCCAGCATGCACTGGTTTGCAGCCGAGTGTGAAGCGGCCGGGATGAGAATCAGCACCTCCAAATCTGAGGCCATGGTTCTCATCCAGAAAAGGGTGGCTTGTTCCCTTCAGGTTGGTGGAGAGTTCCTGCCTCAAGTGGAGGAGTTCAAGTATCTTGGGGTCTTGTTCACGAGTGAGGGAAGGATGGAACGGGAGATTGACAGGCGGATCGTTGCAGCTTCTGCAGCAATGCGGTCGATGTACCGATCCGTCGTGGTGAAGAAGGAGCTGAGCTATAAGGCGGAGCTCTCGATTTACTGGTCAATCTACGTTCCGACCCTCACCTATGGTCATGAACGTTGGGTCATGACCGAAAGGGCAAGATCCCGGATACAGGCGGCCGAAATGAGCTTTCTCCGCAGGGTGGCCGGGCGCACCCTTAGAGATAGGGTGAGGAGCTCGGTCACCCGGGAGGAGCTCAGAGTAGAACCGCTGCTCCACCACATCGAGAAGAGCCAGCTGAGGTGGCTCGGGCATCTCTTTCGGATGCCTCCTGGGCGCCTTCCTAGGAAGGTGTTCCAGGCATGTCCCACCGGGAGGAGGCCCCGGGGAAGACCCAGGACACGCTGGAGGGACTATGTCTCTCGGCTGGCCTGGGAACGCCT
>NW_018128380.1:85198-87575 GCF_001952655.1 Monopterus albus
GCCGCCCATTCTACCACCCGCCCAGCACCCCAGTCTATCTTGGCCCCATGTTTTACCAGCCAGGGAAACCCCAATACCACCGAATGATGTGGAGATCGCATAACAAAAAACTGTATATCCTCTGTGTGATTGTCTATTGTCAGCGTGAGTGACGTGGTTTGTGTGGTAACTCGATGCAAGAATTTATCGTTAAGTGCGTGCACCAGAAGAGCCGGATCCACTATGCAGGTAGGTATATCATGTGCCTGGATAAACGCAGGATCCATAAAACATGCGTCTGAACCCGAATCAATAAACACAGGTGTAGTAATGTCATAAGAATGGAAAGATAAAACAGCCTGTACCGTGGGATGAGAGGTCGACTTAGCTGTAGTGTAGCGGCTCAGCAGCGGCCTCCTCTTTGCTGAGCCCTGTTCTTTTACCGGACATGCGAAGGCACGATGTCCTGGACCTCCGCAGTACAAACATAGATTCTGCCGAAAACGCCGTTCTCGTTCTTCGGGTGTTAATCTCGTTTTCCCGAGCTGCATGGGCTCAGGGGTGTCTGATGCGGCGCTGGGACCGGCATGAGATGATTCCCGGTGGCGTTCCTGCTGGCGTTCCCGGTATCTCCCTTCCAGGCGAGTGACTAAATCCATGAGGGGACGCAGTCTCTTAGGGCGATCGTAGACAGTCAGGGCATCTTTTAGGCGAGCCGATAGACCACGGTAAAAGGCGTCCACCAGCGCTGGTTCGTTGAACTCGCTGACAGCAGCGGCAGTGCGGAAGGCAATGATATAATCCACAGCTGACTGGGACCCTTGTGATAACGACATGACCGAGGGTGAAGCAGCCGAGTCGTAGCATGGCGGATCGAACACCCTGGTGAGCTCCGCAGCAAAATCTCCAAAAGTGTCGCAGCAGGCCGTCCTGGCTGTCCATTCCGCCGTTGCCCATTGTCTGGCTTTTCCTGTTAGCAGGGACAAGGTATAGGCCACCTTGGCTCGATCGGTGGGAAATGCTGATGGTTGCATCTCAAACAGGATCTCGCACTGGGTGAGAAACGCCCTGCTCTCCCCGCTCTCTCCTCCATATCGTTCTGGCGGAGCCAGTCTGGGCTCGTGTTCTGCCGAAACCGAGGCCACAGCCACCCCGGCCACGGCTTGATCGCCTCTTGCCTGACGTAACTGGTGTAGGTCTGTCATCAGCTGCCCCAGGGCAGCTCCCTGGTGGGCTAGAGCCTGCTCCATACGAACCTTCCAGTCCGGCTCTTGCTCGCTGGTTGAGTCCATACTTTTGGCCAGATTGTACTGTCAGGGTTGCCGTGTGAGAACGACAAATGGGGTTTAGTGGTGGACTCAATTATAGAACCAGACGAATAAAGTAACAGGTCTTTACTAATAACAACAAGGAAAACAATACAAAGTCCGAGAGGCTAAATCAGGTCCATAAGACAATCCAGGGTCGGCGCCGGTAGACAGGAGTATCCAGGAGATCCAAAACTCGGGTAGTCAGGGGAAATAGCTCAGAGGTCGGAACACTGCAGGCAATCAGACTGGAAGGACATAGGCAAAACACGGTGGTCAGAAAAAACGGTATCAGAGGTCAGAAACGGGGAATTCAGGCAAGGTAAGAATGCGGGCAAGGCAGAGCGGGGGTCTAGAACAATCTGGCAGCGTCCTAATGGGAGGACGCTGCCTAAATAGAGGTGAACACAGGTGCAGGATAATGAGGCGCAGGTGAAACTAATCTGAGTGAGGAGAAAAGGAAAAAAACCTATGCTATGGAAAAAAACAAAAACAGGAAGTAGAGTAAAAATAAAAGTCTGACAGGAAACAGCGGAGTAGAATCGTGACAGCTTCATTAAAAGGTTTATGCATGTCATTTTATTTGTAATTTATTGTGATGTTACTAAACTACAACATTTACGGCATAAAACAAGCCTCTAATTACAAAAAATAATCTACAGGTCTATGTCTTGAGCCTTGTAGTTTTACAGTTTTTTTCTGTTGCTAACAAGCATTTGTCCATTCTGTATTCACATTTTCAAAACTCTAAACACAATTATCACAACATCTGTCTGTTGTGACCATACCATTAATACAATTAATGTCGTTTTCACACAAAATTTAGTCAATGCACACGTTTCTAAAATGCTTACATTTTCTTTTCACACAAGCTTACCCCATAGCAAAATAATGGATCTTTCAAATATCTCTAACAAATGCTTAAACACATCATGACAGAATTGAAGACCTAATGATCCAAACTTTAAATATAATGTAAAGCCTCTACTTTTGCCACAACAGCTCAAAGAGCTGATAAGAATTATTGTTCTAATTGGGAAACAGCTGGTTCCAATTTGACACTGATTAATCCCACATCTTTCCATGCATGT
>NW_018128380.1:88399-92263 GCF_001952655.1 Monopterus albus
ACATTTTGACAGTCTGTGCACTATGACTGACTATATGTTCCTGTTGGATAGAAAACTAGTGCTAATGTTTTGATCAAACGACTCAATTATGAGTCAGGTTTGCTGTGTTTTGATAAAGTTAGTATATGTAGAAAATGGTATTTTGCATTGTGAAATGTAAAGTTTGTATTTATTTAACAAAATGTGGTTTTGGTCCGAAAATGAACCATTTGGCCAGGTGTGTGATGTAACTGTGTTGCTGTGTTAAGAGTTTAGAAAAAGTATTTTAAGTATTGGTTAATGCTTGTTAGCAACAGAAAAAAACTGTAGTATCTGCAAATACTTTTGCCCTGTGGGTGGTTATGCAGAGCCATCAGCCTCTGTACTGTACAACACTGTATACGTGAAATGCAGTATATGTAAACACAATAGAAGTCAGACCAATAGTAAAGACATTTTTGGTAAAATTGCACAAACATAGGAGATGTAAAAGTGTTAAAAAGCTTCAGCTGTGTAGAGAGCTTGTGTTTAGACAAGGGTGTCTAAACTATAACTCATGCTGTTGTAGTCTTCATCATCACTGTTCTCAGATTCAGACTCTGCTTGATAACTGGCTCTGGACTCGGAGTCGGAGACAGGCCCGATCTGGACAGAGATTGAATGGACATGAGTATATTTATATTCCAGCACACCTGGCAGGTGACCAAATCATCTTTGTGGCAGCAAGTTTAAATCTTTTGCTTTACCTGTTACAGAAAAATACATGAGAATGGATCCTAGTTCAGATTTTTTTTTTGTCTCGTACGCTCCCTGAGTAAGTGTTATGCACCACTAGGAGTCAGGCAAGCTCTGCTGCTGACTGATTGGCAATCGGTGATCTATTATCCAGCAATTGGTAAAGGCTTTATTTAGATGATCACTTGTAACATCATAGAATGTTCCTTGTCTGATATTGAAGCAGATGAGCTGCCATGTACCAGCATGTGGTACCAGTAGGTACGGGATTTGTCGAGGGAGACTGAATCTGTGAAAGCCAGTTCAGGCAAGCAATCCAGACATTCCTCTCTTGAGCAATGCTTTCCAGCTCCTTACATTGGACCCTGAGGCATTCCCAGGCTAGATGAGATATATAATCCCTCTATATGTTCCAGGTGTACCTGGGGGTCTCCCCATAAAACCTCCAGTGGAAGGTGGCCAGGAGGCAACCTAATCAGATGTCTGAACCACCTCAGCTAGCTCCTTCCAACACGAAGGAAAGCAAAAAGCACAGAAGTGATTCTAAGGACACCCAAACCGGGAACACCCCTCCTCCAAGACCTACCTTGAGAGTTTGTCCATGAAAAGGATCAGAGACAAGGGGCAAAACTGGGGCAACCCACTGGAAACATGCATGACTTCTTACTAAGAAAATGGACACAAACTCTCACTCCAGGTATATAAGGACCATCTAGCTCGTAACAACATCCCCAGTACTGCAAATGGTAGTAGTAACACCAGCAGGAAGGAAGATTACTATTAGTAGTAGCTATTGAAATAGCTGCAAATACCTGTTCACCTGCCAGGTATGCCTCTTCATTTTCAGGTTTTTGTGGTTTGGGCTCAGTCTCCAAAAAGGCTACATAATGGATCAGGGTATAGATTCTGGACAAACGCAAAACAAGAATGTTACACTAGTTTGAGGACAAATAAATATGAGCATCACAATACTACTGGAAAAAATAAGGACATTTAGTGCAAATGGTCACCTGTGGAATAGCATGGCAAAGAACTGGATCACAGCTGATGTAGCAAATCCCAGAATGAACATGAAGCCAATGGGCTCAACCTGGATATAGTTTCCTGTTTGGTGCAGGTTGAGGTCGACCTCAGGAAATTTGATGGCAAAGACAGTGCTGAAGTGCTGTAGGGTGAAGGTCGCCATCAGCCACATGGCATTCAACATGAAGAAGGCAAAGTTGATCTGTGGGTCATGAGAAGTATAAGATTAATACCTTAATGTTTAAAATGAATGGCATCCTGTCAGATATGGTCCATAGATCACACCTACCTTGTTTCTGAGCTCTCGCAGGTCATTGGCAATCTTTTTCTGTTTCTCTTTGTCATCAGGCAGAGGCTCCAGGTACTTCTTCTGAAGCCCACACCAGAACTCCTGTTCGTCCTGCAGAGAAACACAGAAACCATTTCAGTTAATTCTTCTACATATTTACATCATCTTGTTTAAAACAATGTTGTGCACACATTTACTGGAATATCCAGGAATTCGCCATCAATCTGTGACTGTCTGACTTTAACAACCCACTTGGCTAATGAAAGATTTGTGTAGTGCATCCACTATCCTAGTTGTAATGATCACAATAAAAGTTGTTCATAGCATATAGTTAATATTTGTGCACATTTAGACACAATTAATCCCAAAAACTGCAAATACCTGGGTAGTGTATATAATTAGTTTCAACCCTTCTTGAGAAACTGAATATGGTGATCACCATTTTCATGAATTGGTGCAATACAATGTAGGACAGAGGTAATTAAATGTGCTTCAGAGGCTGACAATCAATAAAGCTAAAATGTTAAAACAACCAAGAATATGAGTCTTTTAAAATGGAGCACAGAAGTGCAATACACAGAAATGACCCGAAGTTACCTGTTGCCAGACAGAATTATCCTTGTTTCCTGTTCCAGCTTATAGTTGTCCTTTTGGTGACTGGCATTGTGGTTTTTCATTGATCTGTTGTTCATGTCAATGTGTACAGTATATAAGGTCATACTGGATTTGGAGCTTGGTAACCTGCCCTGCACACAGAATGTGTGATCAGAGCTTAATGGCCAACAAGTTCCTGTGGAAGCCTTGTGGTCTTGGCTTGTTTTGCTCTGATTGGACTTTATTTGTGGCCGGATTCCCTATTAACACAGATTTCAAATGCCACCAGGAATCGTTCCGTACCCATATTGTCCCAGGGTTTGTGTGTTTTGATTGTTTTTGACATGGGCCACACCTGAGCAGAAGCTGTGCTGAAAAGCGTGATATACAGTGAGGAACAGAAGTATTTGAACCCCCTGCGATTTTGCAAGTTCTCCCACTTAGAAATCATGGAGGGGTCTGAAATTCACATTGTAGGTGCATTCCCACTCTGAGAGACAGAATTTAAAAAAAAATTCAGGAAATCGCATTGTATGATTTTTAAAGAATTTATTTGTCTTGCACTGCTGAACATAAGTATTTGAACACCTGAGAAACAGCAAGAATTCTGGCTCTCAAAGACCTGTTACTGTGCCTTGAAAAAGTCCACCTCTACTCCACTCATTAATCTAAATTAGTAGCACCTGTCTGAGCTCTTTAAAGACACCTGTCCACCCCACAGTCAGTCAGACGCCAACTACTACCATGGGCAAGACCAAAGAGCTGTCAAAAGAAAACCAGAGACAAAATTGTGGACCTCCACAAGGCTGGAAAGGGCTACGGGGCAATTGCCAAGCAGCTTGGTGAAAATAGATCAACTGTTGGAGCAATTGTTAGAAAATGGAAGAGGCTAAAGACGACTGTCAATCTCCCTCGGACTGGGGCGCCATGCAAGATCTCACCTCGTGGGGTATCACTGATGATAAGAAAGGTGAGGAATCAGCCCAGAACTACAAGGGAGGAGCTGGTCAATGACATGAAGAGAGCTGGGACCACAGTTTCAAAGGTCACTGTCGGTAGAACACTACGCCGTCATGGTTTCAAATCATGCATTGCACAGAAGGTTCCCCTGCTCAAGTCATCACATGTCCAGGCCCGTCTGAAGTTTGCCAAAGACCATCTGGATGATCCAGAGGAGGCATGGGAGAAAGTCATGTGGTCAGATGAGACCAAAGTAGAACTTTTTGGTCTAAACTTCACTCATC
>NW_018128380.1:92974-93539 GCF_001952655.1 Monopterus albus
TGCTGGCTCCGGGCTGGAGAGCGTGCTTGGAACCCAGCGCCGAGGTATGCAGACAGGAACAAGCACCCACGCTTCACTGACCCAGGCACTTGATATGGACCCCAACCAACGATCGTCGATCGGCAGCAAGGCCCACGGAGATAAAGGCGGCACCAGGTGACAGTTCAAAAAAACAAAATACTCCTCCATAATCAGTTTAGAAAACAAAAAAACATAAGACACCCCAATAGTCGGTTCCAAAAATAACAGAAGATACTCCTCGCTAAAGAGTTCAAAATAAACCGTAAACAAGACAGAGAAAGTTGACACAGAGGATAACATTTAGACATCAGGATCCAGGACGTGAAGCATGCGAAATCGCCGGCAGAAGACGGAGAGATCATCTGGTGACGAGGACACACCAGCGCTGTGTTTAAGTATGGTTCAGCTAATTGAGCGCAGGTGTGCCTCCTTGCCGGGAGCGTACTCCTACATGAGCAGGGGCGGAGTTGCTGATAGCCCCGGTAACAGCCGCCGAGGTGCCGGGGCCGGCCTGATCCCTGGACGTGACACCGAAGGCCTTTCC
>NW_018128380.1:96290-99136 GCF_001952655.1 Monopterus albus
CTTCGATGCATCATACATTCTCTTATTATATTCTTATATATTTTTATTATATTGCTGCCGTTGCTGCTTAAAGTGCCTTTAGATTTTGTGTTACTTATTTATCTACTTTATATTTCATTTGTATTTTTGTGGCATTCATGTGGACGGCAAAGTAAGAATTTCCCTGTACAGGGAAACACGTTTCGTAAATGTGCATATGACAAATAAACACTTTGACTTTGACTTTGACTATATGGCCGTGCCCAGAAGCAAGTCCCAAAGCGTTCTACTCCACGCCCAACCTGGCCGTCTACCTGACTACACTGGCAGAGAGAAGAATTACAGGAAGTGTCTCAGCCAAAGAAAGAGCCCCGCCTCAAATCCATATTTGCTCTGTTGCATGTTTACTGCTGACGTCTAATCCGGCTGTGCAAAAGATTTGACAATAACATATTCTGCAAGAGCAATGCTCATACTGTACAATGGAAACACTAATGTGTTCAGAAGGAGGGCACCCTGGGCCAGTAGCTGGAAGGTTTCTGGTGGCAGTGTAAAGACGGCTTAAATGTGTGAAGAATTACAGGCTCTGCAGAATGCTGGTGATGGTCTTTTGATCAAAATTTTCACATTTTTTCCTCTGTATCACTTTTGACATGTCTAATAAATTAACATTTTTAGCATTTCAAGAGCCTCTTTATTGGTTTTTCAGAGTGTGGACATTTTTTCCAATTGAGTATGATGAAACTGAAGATGGTCAACATTGGTTTTTTTATGAACTGTAGCAATTACAAATCAGGGCAGAGATGATTAAATGTGGTTTAAAAGATCTGGCAATCAATAAAAATAATATAAGGACACATATGCACCTGGTCAAGTGAGTGCTCCTGCAGTTTCACATCACTGGATAATTCCTGTAGTATTGTGATCCAACCTGGAAAAATAAACAACATTAGATAGCATCACATTTGTAAGTATGCTAGCATTTTTTGCAAAACATTCTGGTAATTTTTGTCAAATTGTGGGGACATACATTTGGGAGTTTCTGGAATAGGGTCCACTTGACTGAAATCCAAACAGAAACATAGCTGGAATCATCTCACACTTTCAGTGACTGACAGTTTGCATTTCACCACCTTCAGAACATACCTCTCTTCCACCTCTGCAATTCCTATGTCTTCTACGATACTGTTCTGGGGCTGAGGCTCAGGCCATTCAGGCTCTGGCCTCAGGTTCTCCTGGTTATCTCCGAGCTCTCCTTCTTCAGACCTTCGACTCGATATTTTACAACATTTGACCCATGTGAAAAGCCGATGGAAGGAGACTTTGGCTGTAAGGGTAAGAATTTATTTGAGACTAGTCAGCACAAACAGTAACACTGGTCTGGTGTGAGTGGACTGACAATCAAGTCTGCTATCTACCTTTCTGTGCTGGTGTTTGTGGGGAGGTAGCTGCAGGTTTGGCAGCCCCAGGAGCAGGTTTTGTCTCCCTTGTGCCCCAGGACACGTTGTTCATGTTGACCATGGAGTAGATGGTGAGCAGGAGGTAGGCGCTGGGGATGCAGATGATGTAGAGAAAGCCATAGAACAATATAGGAAACTCCTGAGGATGTAGTATTGCAGTGACGATGTAAATGAGGGCCATGATGACGATAAACATACTGCTGGGTGTTAGGATGGTTTTTTCCTTCACCATTGCACCTGAAGACAATTGGATCAAGAATTTGTTGCACCTTTCTGCACCTCTTACCAAATAAATAAAACAGCTACACATGGCTCAAGTTCAACATAACTTACCAATGATGCTCATCATCACCACCAACATGAGGAACGCATAGATGATGCTCAGGACTGCTGCAACAGTGATCTGAGTGTCTGCCTTGAGCTTGAAGCAAAGGCCCAGGTAAATGGCCGGAGGTATCACAGATATGACCAAAGCACTGCCAGGATTCAGCTCAGGAAAAATGAGGACTAAACTACCTGGAGGTCATGATAGAAGGGGAACACAGCACGTTGAAGTTTACATTTTCTTCAACTGACTTCAGTATCATATTTACATTACACAGTATGTCCATGTGTTCAGTGGACATTAGATGATCTCAAAATTGTACACAAGTTCACATATGCACAGATTATGTCCTCAAACACAAAAAAACCCCCACCAACCTGCTACCAAAAGGCAGATGGTGGCAGGTCCCAGAATGCCTGAGACCATTGCAAAGAGCTGGTAGAACATGAAAAGTTTGGAAATGGATGGGTTCCTCTTGGAAACAATGCTGGTGGAGCCCAGTAGATCCGCCACATTGCCCAGTGTGGACGGCCCCCATCGCCGGCGCTAAAGATGGCAAATACATCTTAGTATGACTGCTGTAATTTTTGGATAAATGAAAGCTTATACCCAATGAGATCTGATGCTGATGTGCAGATTTTGAACACTGCAGGTAAATATATGGATCATAATATTTGAGGAAATGATCAGATTCACTGTATGACTCACCTGGTTGTAGAGCTCTTTGAATTCCTCAGGTGCGTTGGTGTAGGCATCAGAAGCTGCATTGTACTCCACTCTCCATCCCTGCTTCAGCATCAAAGTACACAGCCAGCGGTCCTCACCTAAATGTAAATAAATATATGTGAGAGGAGAAAGGAGGAACTCATTGTGACGGCCATCACCAAAACTGAAAGACAGACAGGAAGCTCCACCTTGGTCATACTGGATGTAGTGGCTCGCCTCTGTGGACTTGGTGGCGTACTTCTTCATCACGTTGTCGTCCATCAGCGCCTCTGCTCTAAACAGACTGAAGCAGCCAGGGCTGCACAGCACACTGCCGAACACGTGCTCCGCTGTCTTCTGCAGCCAGTGACTGACAG
>NW_018128380.1:99272-111831 GCF_001952655.1 Monopterus albus
ATCGACGGACCTGCAGCAGAAATATAGAGGATTTGTGATCCTCAGCATATCTCCTGACATTATCTCCTGTTTCTTTGTTTTTTAATCTCACTTTTTATTTTTGTACTGTGTGCTAACCTGATCCAGTGGGGTGAATCCTGCCACATGCTGCCCCGACACGTGGGTACAATTTCAGACGATCAATGAGTAGCATCACAGCAGCCGGCTGGAAGTCTGTGTCCCCGTCCAAAGCCAGGATGTAGGTGTTGTGCTTCTCTCTCTGAAGCAACAGAAACAGTTTGCTCTGGTTTACATTTATTCCAACAGGGTCTTTTATGTTCTATTGAGAACTCATTTGCATGCATGTTCCTGGACATCAAGTAAATGTTTCTCCTGTCTCACCTGGACCTCTGCTCTCAGCTCCTTCTCATCCTCTCCTGTCTGCCAGCGTGTGAAATATTTGTTCATGAGTTTCCAGCCCAGAAGATAATAAAGGTACATGACCTGGAAACAACAGGTCATATAACTGAGAACATTTTGAAATGTCACCTTCCTAAAAACCCAATTGTAAATGGTTCATAAAAATGGAACTAAATTCTGGGGTCAACGGTCAATTGTAAATGGAACTAAATTCTGGGGTCAACGGTTAGTTTTCCTACCTGAGACCATCTCTTCTTGTGGCGAATGCGTTCTTTGTTCTTGAAGTGAACCACAATGTTGTTCCCGTGAGGCATGGTGATGACGAGACGACCTCCGTACGGTGTCTGTATGATCTTCTGATCAGGGATGTGCCTCTGCTTTCTGAAGGACTTTTCACTGAGGTTAGTGAAGATGCTGATCACAGAGAATGACAGGACACTTAGTAATTTGTACTTCCTAAGATGAGACTTAACCCTAAAAGGCACACTAAGTGTAGACCATCTGTGATCATGGTTCTTACCAATAAACTTCCGTAATGATTTTCACAAGGTTTTTTCCATATTCGTTGAGGTGACCCTCGGCACTCCCCTCAACATGAATAAATGCATCATCAAAGAAGATGTGGGCTTCAAAGGTGAAATCATCAAACTTTGCCTCTGTCTTTGGTCTGTACCTGTCCAGTCTGCAGCAATTGGAGAAACATAGAAAGGAATTGTGAGAAAATACTTTGTGATAAAGTAAAAGTATGCTACTTTACAAAATGTTGTTTCATTTCCATGACAAAAAGCATTTCTTTAACTAGACTTAAATGTTTAAATTTGTTTGATGTATAAAACACTGAAGTGGAAGAAACGGAATTTAAGCAGCATCTGTTTTAGAAAGGGTTCGGTGATATATTATGAAATTGTTCTATAAATGTTTGTTTAACTTACCTGAAAATTGAGATAATGATGGTCATCATCTCATCATAGGTCTCATGCCACATGGTCGCACACAGATACACCATCGCTGTTTGAAATGGTCTAAAACTTGATATGAGGAGATTTACACATCTGAGAAACATTACCCTCTAAAAATGGAAGATTACTCCTACACACTCACCACCCACACTTACTTTTTCTTCTTCTTTTTGGTCAGGACATCAAATCGGATGTTGAGGAGCAGGGACTGTTCGATAAAGGCTAAAAAACCTGCTGAAGATGTCTTGGGTTCTCTGGATACGAAACACTTTGAGGCGCCACAGATAGATGGTGGCCATCACAAGACTGATCCACCAGGACACCGCTGAACCTGACGGCCGAGAAAACAATAGGTGGAACTTCCAACATTGGATATTGAAAAAATAGAAATACATCGTGTTACAAGTATTTTGAAGAGACACTGTAGGATACATTAAAACAATGGATCCTGCACATTCATTAGTTCTGTGTACATGCAAGCAAGCTCTGAATTCCTTTGGTGACCCTATTTTAGAACTTAGAACTTAGAAACCTATAATTAGTTTAACTTTATCATTGTTTTTTTGATTTTGTAATTTGTGTCAGCGTTTAGTTTATTACCTGTAAGCATGCCAATGTCAGATATCTGGGACATGTCAAGGAAACACAGAGTGTGCGTAACATCCAGAACCAGATGTGGAAACACACTGTCATTCAGGCTTTGGTTTCTTCCATCCACAGCTACGGTGCAGTAGGCTGGGAAGTTGATGCTTGTAGCCCCACTCAGACTTCTTCTGTAAATCTGATAGTAAACGATGACAGGGATGACCAGAACAGCCATAACAGCCAGAGAGGCCAGGTACAAGGGCAGAATGAAGCATCGCCGCAGAGCGTGCATCTTACAAGCTGCCAATGCAAACCAGTGGCAGAGTGCTGAGGAGATCAGCTGGACCCCGATGGTGATGACAATAATTCTTGTCTCACGGCTTGGAATGGAGTTCACAATGCCCCAGTCCATTTTGGACAAAGGAACGTATGCTCCGAGAACAGAGGCAGTCACTACAATCCTGAGCAGGCTGGAGAGGATGTGCAGAACGTTCTGGCACTTGGTCATGTCTTTGCAAAGTTTCTTGAGGAAGATGGAGCTGCTGTCTTCGCCGATCACTCTGAAGTATTTCTCATACCAGTTGAAAGATACCAAGAAGGACCCACCAACGGCCAGGCCCACCCACGTGCTCATCCTGGTGTCACCCTTCATGATGTAGAGGATGAGGAACAGGATGTAACCGAGCAAAATGAGGATGAAGGCAGTGATGGATGGCAGGAGGACGCAGTTCCTTTCTTTGGCCGTGCAATGAGTGATCACCTGTAGGAGCGCAGAGAGGACGGCTACAGCATTCAGTATTGTCGCATTGGTCACGATGTCCAAGTGTGGCATGGTGAGAATCGCTGAACCCACGGACACCAGAAACTCAAAGAACAGAACCTGAAGAAGAAGCAGAAGAAGATGTTGAAATTCAGCAGCTTGGTAAAGAAAAGGATGAAGAGTTCTGCCAGGATTTGTTATTGGCATCAGGCACAGATCAGATGAAGTCAGAAGATGCTGATGTTCGGAGATGTTTCCTTTGTCTCACCAGGGCAGCGGTTGCTTTTCTTGGCAGCTTTGATGATTTGTAACATGCCTTCCAGGTGCTTTTGAGAAAGAGAAGCACACTAGAGGTAATGAGAGAGCAGCCGACGCACAGCAGAGCAACGGGTTTCTGCTTAGTCGAGATGGTCTTTGTGCCTTCATTGGACATTGTGAGGAGGAGGAGGAAAGATGTCTGCAACAGAACAAATAAAAAACTAATCAGTTAATTAATATTAATCATGTTACCTGAAGTCAACAGCTGCTAAATTAATAGAATCATCCTGGGTCAAGTCATTACACCAAAACATTAGGGACAATTAACATGAACAAAACTTTATACAATCACATCACAAATTCAAGGATCATTTCTCCCTCATCTAGCTGTTGTCATATTCATGGTTTTTAATGAGATACCAACAATGTATAAAAGTGTCCAACCTTGCTACACACTGCTAGTCCAAACACAATCACACTGGTTATACAGAGAGTTAGGATCTTTAGTATTTTGACAAGTTTCCAGGGTGTTTGTTCATCTTCGATGGCAGGGACCTCTCGAGCGATGTCCCACGGCCTCCTAACAAGACAAAAACATCAAACTCTTAGGTAGAAGGGTAGATACTGTAAAAAAGTAGAAAGGCCAATAAAATGATAACAAATTATAACAAATGCACAGTAAAAATAACAAAATTAAATGTAGTTATGAGATCCCTTTAGAACAAAAGTTAACAGACTTACCATGCCTTTAAATTGTGCAAGTTGTGAATTAAGACAGGGAAAATCTAGTAACCCTAAAACCTCTCTCTCGAGCCAACTAGTCATGCACTCCTCTGAGGTATCATGCTTAACCCTGATCCTGTGTTATGAAGAACACTTTGTGATATGCAGGTGCCTTATGTCCTGCTCCCCCATGTGTGAAACCATAATACATTCATATAATACTGTTATAATACCAATAATAAAAAGTGCCATTATAGAAAAGTAACAGGGATATGTGAAATCCTTTGAAGTATCCCGTTGCCAGTCGGTGTTTTGGTGTAGCTAGGTGCAAAAAGTGGGCAGGGTTTATGGGGGAGCCACATCGGTCAAAGTCGTAAATCAAACCAATTTAGACAGGAAGGGTATCCTTATACTCTCTAATAATAATTCACAATTTTCAAAAATATTGTCATTCTACCTGCCAGTAACTATGTTGCAATATAAATAACATCTTATATGTCTATATAGTGTTTAAAAAAGATTTTAAAAAACTTTTAAAAATTTTTTTCACATTTTCCAATTGAACTTGATTACTTTGAAAAATAAATATTTAATGTTTGCTACAATTGTATTATTGTCACATTACTCCGAATAAATAATTTTTACTCATATCTGTAAATATGTTTCTAATAGTAAACAAAATCTGAATCTAAAAATATTTACTTATAATGTGCATACTTACCTGTGCACATCTTTGTCATCCTCCATGATGAATATGACAAATGAATGTCCTGTGCTTCAGTGTCTGTTTTTAAAGGTAGACACCTGCTCATTGTGACGGCTGAGTCGTAGCCAAACCCATTAGCTACACCCAAAGTGCACTGCTGCAGGGGGGCAGTCAGTTCAGGTGGATGGAAGTCAGAGCCAGCAGATTGTACCAGAACATGAATTAGCCAGCTGAGAGTGCAGTGAACAAAAATTCTAACAAAAGTAACCATTCCTACTTACAGCAGTCAAATATACAGTCCAGTAGGTGTTAAATGAGCTGTGTGCTGTAAGAAAAGCAGGGGAGGAATCCTCAGGTCTGACTCAGAATGGTAGCGGGCCAATTGGTCCTCCACTTTGTTTCAGCCATAAAATCAGTGACTTGTGAGAAATTCCATCTAAAAAGATTTGCCCTTCTCAGCCTCTTTCATTTGAGTAATGAAGCATTTTGAATAATGCTTTAGAGTAATCTGGAAAATCTATGTTAGATGACTAGATGCTGATTGATTTTGGTTCTGATGCCTGCCACGTGCTCCCAAAAAATTCGGTACAGTAAAACCTTTACCATGTGATGCTGCCATTCCTTTTCACATCACTTAATGTAGACGTTTAGGGACTGAGGACACCAAGTGATTAAATGTGTCAGGTGAAATTTTATCCCCTTCTTCCTGCAAACAAGTCTTAAGGTGCACAACAGTCCTGGGTCTTTGTTGACACAATCTGAGGTTCAAAATGCACACATTCTCTACTGGGGACAGATCGGGATTGCAGGCAGGTTGGTCCAGCACTCATAGCCTTTTCCTCCACAGACAGTCCTGGGTAATGTGTGTAGTGTGAGGTTTTGCATCGTCTTGTTGAAATATGCATGGGCATCCCTGAAAAAGAGCCTGACCCAATTGAACCAAAGTCATCCTGAACCCATGTGGTTATATCACGTATAAAAGAGTGAGGATTCTTGATGCGATGCCGTCTGAGGGATCAGAGAGCTCGGCCATCCAGTTTAGGTTTGGCCCTTGCCCTTTACACACTGAAATCCCCCCAAATTCCTTGAATCTTTTATTGATGTTCTGCACCGTAGAGGGTGACATATCCAAATCCCTTCCTATCTTTCTTTGAGGAACACTGGTTTTAAACATTCCGTGGTTTTAAACATTCCAATGATATTCTCACGCATATGGGCGGTCCTTGGCTGTTCTTTGGTCATAAAGGGCACAGCCTTTCCTGGATGCCACTTTTGTACCAAATCATGATGCAATCACCTGTTGGATACGGATAATCACCTTTTTTGGCAAAGTATGTTACACACAAGGAATTTGTTTCCGGTACAGAACCGACAGCACCTATCTGCAGCACCAACTCAAATGATGGCTCTAACCTGTGGGGGCAACGGGGGGGGGGGGGGGGGCACCTTTGCACAGGGACATGTGGACTGCAGGCTCCAAGATTTGAACCTTCAACCTTCCGGTTGGGAGATGACTTATTTAAATAAATTTAAATAAGTCCTGATCCTGATCCTGATTTAAATAAGAAGTTTGCATGTTAATAGAAGCCACAGATCCCAAAATGCTGCTGTGTAAACATGGTGAACAAGACATAATAACATGATATTCATTAAAACACACTGAGAACAGGCCATCCTGCATAATGAGCATTAGTTTAATACCTTAAACACTCTGTGCTGATAACACAGAGTGTTTAAAACATAAATGTAGGGCTTTTACTTGTAATGCAGTACCTTCACACTGTGATATTTATTTATTGTAGTTTTGTCAAAGTAAAGGATCTGACTACTTCTATTGCAGGTGACAGATGTATTTGACACAAGTCACTGGTTTCATCTCTGTGGGAAAAACCCATAAGCAGCATCTGCTCCAACCCCAGCAGCTTAGTCTTTTGGAGGACTTTTTGACTTCTCGATTGCCTTTGAGCAAGACTCACCTGGCTGCTTGATGCTCAACAGGTCAGACTGTGTGTCTGTGGACATTCCCAGCTGTCATGGGCTGGGTCGCAGATATACCACACACTCAGTAGCTTTTAGCTGTGAATGTGTTTAACTGTGTTAACATGAACAGACATTCCTGAAAAACTGAGCATTGCCCTCACTGAAACTCACCTGAATAACTCGTAAAAACTACGAGTAGTTCATCTTTGTTTTTATGTGTAGAACAAAAAGTTAGGCTTTGAGAAAGAACTCACAGATCTGTTGATAAAAATAAATCCAATTTTAAAATTTGGCCTGGACTTACACTATGCACTCTACACACTGGAAGAGTTTTCCTCACACATTTATGACAAAAACGTTCATGTACATGCATCCTTTTAAAAATACACACATTTGTCGACATACAGACGGGTGACAAAATAAAGCATGCATTTTCAACCAGTGGTCAATGCAAGTTGTCCCTGACCATGTTATCAATGTGGTTGTACTGTAGGAATCATTATTTTTATTTATTCATTTAAATTGTCATTTTAGAATGTGTTTCAGTGATTTGTGAACAATCAAATTTATGCAAATATATAAAGTTTAGAAAAGCCAAGGTGACTTTCAGGATTAAAATAGCACCCATCCAGTCTATTCAACCCACTGACGGGTATGAAGATGATGTGAATCATCACAGTCACAAGATCTCAGTCCAGGTGAAGCTATTCTGGTGGCACATGTTGGCCCAGCACCTTACTGAGACATTTGGGCACTTTGGTTGGATTGTCCTTTCATTTGCCATCCAACTTTACCAAGTCAGGAGGCAGTTATGAACTGTGATGGCAATGGCAGGTCACTGGAATGTGACTTATCTATGAGGGGTTTCTTGTATAGACAGGGACTTTATTGAGAAAACAATATAGCAAAACCAGGTCCAGGAACACAAAATATCTAACTGAGGTGGAGGAAGAATCCGAACTTAAAGTGTCCCACAGAGCATGAGAAAGACAAAAGACAAACCACAGTGATGATCAGGCGTTGGGGACAGATGGTGTGATCCAGAGAATGTGAATAGATGACCAGAGTCCGGGTGCTGATGATGAAGACAATGGGGTACAGAGAGTGGGGTAGGCAACAAGAAGGACTAGGCAAAGTAAGCTGATGGACCAGCACTGGACTGAGGGAAGGGAGGGGTATAAATAGGCAGGTTAAGGAGCAGCAGGTGGAGGCGACAAGTAATGATTAGACTGGGATAGGTGAGGAGGCAGGAAACCAAGAGTCCAAGTGAAAATAAACAAATAACCAGGAAGCATGTCCATGAACCATAACATCAGCTTTGACGCAGATTTCCTAATGAAATGCATATGATGTTTGTCATGCCACCACAGGTGTTTTTCCTGAACGACTAAGGTCAGATGCTGAAATAATTTCTCACTTCTTCCTTTTAGCTCTAAAGAGATTAAAGGTGCCAAACACACCGCAGTAAATGCCAGCCAACACCAACAAGTTTATTTAAAGGCCAATATACTTCTGCAAAGTGCAAAAACTAAAGCAACAAGCATATAAATAATATTATAGTGATAACAGGGTGAGGACGAGGGATAAGGCCAGTCTAAAGGGGCGAGTCAGTTTTAAGTCTTTAGGTTGATTCTGGGAGCAAGCACAACGTTAGGTACTATTAGCACTGCTAATTTAGCAGGTACCTGACCAGGCAGAGCTCTCAAAGTGATTCCATGGCATTTTGAATTTGACCCGGAGCCAGTGTGTGGAACTCAAGGCAGGTGTTGCACCTAGTAGTCAGAGGCCTTGCAGAGATTTTCTTTTGTTTCAACTAGTGAATAGGAAATTGCAATGGTCTACACACTTTAACCCCACAAAGAAAATACAAAGAATATTGGAAACAACTTATGATTTAGTCCCCCTCACCAGGGGGGTGAGGGAGAACTGAGGTAGGACTCAAGAGTGCAGACCCAGGTGCTAGTGAAAAAAGGTGATTTATTAAGGAACACAGACAAACTGTGTCAACGTATAGTACAATAACCGGGGTAGGAGGGATGGTTAAGGAGTCCAGGACGAGAAGATGAGTAGGAGGATTGCAGAAAACAGGAGAGTAGAGGACCAGGACAAGGCAGACGAATAAACAGGAAAACAGCGACAGGTGAGATGACAGGAGGGACACAGGAACAAGAAAACAGGGCTAGTGTAGCACTCGCTGTAGTGCTAGCCGTCTGGTACCTACGGCTGGGAAAATCACCGTCAGATACACATGGCTAGGAAAGTTCACCAGAGGTAATCACGACATCGCCGTCAGATACACAAAGCAGGGGGAAGATCGCCAACATGAGTGGCCCTATCTAACACAAAACAAGAAAAAAACTAAAACCTCGATGTACGCTTAAACTGTCTTACTTCCTCCGTCTGTGTCCAACATAGTGCAATGCTCCGGCGACAACAGAGCTTCTGCCAGACAGTAGGGCCCTCTCTTGCCAGAGGTTTAAATAAGGTAGGGAAGTCATTACAGTAACGCGCCTCAGCTGTGCACAACAACCCACGAGTCACTAATTACAACAAGTGACACAGCTGAGGCGCTGATCCCAAAAAAAAAGAGAGAGCAGGAGAGAGAAAGGCAGAAAAGAGGCAGATTGCGCCGAGCGGACCTGACACAACTTGGGAACATCTGGAAAACCAATAAGACCACAATGTTATAAGCAAACAGGTTTTACTGCTTTTTGTCACTTGGTGCCACAGGTGTCTCTGACTGCTATTGTGGCCTTTTCACCTCTTTTATAAGAATTAGTCTCTAATAAGCCTATCTTGTGATAAACTGTAAAAGTAAATCTTAACTCTATTGACTCTAAGTGGACATTCACCTGAATGAATTACACTAATATGTAATTGAAGCCAAGATACATGTTGGTGTAGCGGAGTTATAATTCCATTTGCCATAACCCAAATAATTTGTTGCAATGGCATTTTATTTTGTTACTTCCTCCGGAAGTGAGATGTGTGTGGTGGTAATAGATTGGGGTGCCCCTGCAAACTTGAGGGGGTGCAGCCCGTGCTGCTTCCTTATTCATAATAAGGAAGTGCAGTTCAATTGGCACCAGTCTGCCATACACTCTCACTGAGTTAATTTGAATGCCACGGAGCTAAAGCTGTTCTGTTATATTTTCCTCTGTATCAGCAATAAAGACATTTGTAGCTGAAAGGTTGTCTCCAGCCGGGTCAATCACAACGCAGAGTACCTCGACACGGGTGTGACGAAATCAATCCGCTACATTGGCATATGGTGTACCTTGGTGAAACTGGCCCATAACCAAAGTTTGCACTGTGGAATAAAATACGACTGTGAAAATGGAGAGATGTTCACCTTTATTTGGCCAAGAATGTTATAAACAAGGAATTTGTCTCCGGTACAGAACCGAGACAGCCATTTGCGGGACCAACTCACACCGATGGCTCTAACCATCGGGGGCAACTTGGGGGTTCAGTGTCTTGCCCAAGGACACTTCGACATGTGGACTGCAGGCACTGAGTTTCAAACCTCTGACCATTCAGTTGGGCGACGACTGCTCTACCCACTGAACCACAGTCACCCTTTATGTTAGCATATGGTGTATCTTGGTGAAACTGGCCCATAACCAAAGTTTGCACTGGGGAATGATATATGACTGAAAATGGAGAGATGCTCAGTTGTGCCAATAAAGCCACAGGTTTGTGCGTCAGCCCTGCAATAGACTGGTTACCTGTTCAGGGTGCAACCCACCTCTCTCCCAGTGTCAGCTGGGATTGGCTTTATTTAAAACAAAAAAATTGTTAGATCGGCTCGAACACAGGGGTGAGCGAGTCACAAAAATATGACGGACCCAGGTGGCTGACATCAGTGCAAGCAGTGCTAAGTTTAATTACAGTGAAATACAACAAGGAAATGAATAATCAGGTAGAAGTGGGACCGGGTGTCGAGCTGCAGAAGTGAATACAGTCAGTGGCTGAATGATGAGGAGAAGACCGGGCTGCGGACGCTGGGACTCACTCCTGGGCTGGTCGTGGTGGAAAGTACTGAGGAAGAACAGAGTTTGTACATACAGTTAGTAGGAGACTGTGCATCGACCTGAAAAAGGCCTGATAACGCTAGAAAGAACTGGCAGGGGAGTGAACGTAGAGCAGGGAATAAATAGGGAGAACTAATCAGGTGCAGCTGGTGGTAATCAGGGGATATGAAGCAGGTGTGTCGGATAACATAATCAAGGTAAGGGAGCAAAAACGGAGTGAGGGGAGTGAGAAGGCAGGCGCAGCCGGGCAAACCTGACAAAAGTGTCACTGTAAGCAGTGAATGTATAGGTTTACTTATTAATGTTAACTGTTTAAAATGTCACTGATACTTCAAGGTTATTTACTATATTTTGTTGAATATACTTATTTAAAGAACTTGAGTTGGGCTAAAACATATCAGAAAATACTGTTTTATTACAACCTTGAGGCAAAAGTCAAATGAAAGGTCTTATCTTTGCAAGACATGGGCAACTGAACACCATAAATACACAATACACAAACACTTTTGTCATGGCTAGAGTGTGATGCTGACTAAATTAATTCAGACAAATCATCCCAATTTAAATGATCATTTAATATTACAATTATTCTGAACAGAGTAGTAGTAAAACAGGTCATCTGGTAGTTAGGGAACAGAGAACAGAGTCACTCCTCCTGCAATGGGATAGATAAAGTATTAAATAAGAAGGTTGTCAGAGCGCCAGTCAGTCATTGTTGGTCACGTGGTACCATCAGGGGTCCAGTCAGTCAGAGCCTGGCTTGGCCGGGGGTCCAGTCAATCCCGAATTCGCTACACTTTCACGGTAGCATTCTCATCCTCTCTTCTTCCTCTAATTAGCCCCTTCAGGCTCACTCTTTTAGCCATAGCTTTCCTTAGGCTGTTACATCAATCTCTGAACTTAGCTTCCTGTCTCCAGTTTTGGGAGACAACACCCTGAGATGTTCTCAAAAACAGGAAACATCTTGACCAACTTATATAAGCTCATTGTTCAGCTCACATGAACTTAGAGTGAACCCATAAATACTATTCTATTATATAATCCATATTAACATGTAACTTAAACCACTACACTTTCATCACTCAAATGGTTGTGATCTGCTTGACTGAAAGTCAAAGTCAGCCAGAGAAGAGATAACACCGTCTGGTTCGCACGTCTCTGTGGAGTTGGCAAAAGTACAGAAATCCGTCAACGATATCATACACAACAATCATGTTTATATGGCTCTATTTGCACCAGAAAGCTTCATTATTTGTCTTATTTGTTGTCTCTGCATACAAGTTCTAGTTTTTACCAAGTGAGGGAGCAGAAAACAGGTCACTATGGCTCAGATGACAGAGGCTTACTAATCACAAGCTTGACAGTACATCCCTGGCTCGTTGGGCAGGCCAACAATTAATACATCTCAGTTTTGATTTTTCAATTCTATTTGTCTCTGTATCTCAAAGATGCCATTCAGGAGAACCCTCTGAGCATTGCACGTCTTAAGATCTCTGTTATATGTTTTGCTCCTCACGGCCCATGGGTAGTTTCTCTTAAATTGGTCTTAATTGTTGCTCAATATTTCCCATAAAGGTAGGGTTGCTTTTCAGAAGCATTTTTTGTTACATATCTTGAAATTCTCTTTTCATCCTGATGGCAGTGATTACATTAAGAAACAAATCCATCATCCGTGGCAGCAGCAGGGCTGAAAAAAGCCGGCTTCCCTCTTTGCATCTCCACACTGGAAAAGCGCGGACTTCTAAGGCCAGTTACAAGCCAGGGCTACAGTAGTTTAGCCATGAACCAGAGGTCCCCAACTATGGTTCAGGGCTGCAGATCTGTGTGGGTAACACCATATTCAGGAAACTTACAACTAGAGGGAAGTTGGATGCTGCAGGAAGTAAAACTAGAATTAACATCACTGTGGCTTTTGGACAGCAGTGACAACTGAGAGATCAAAAGGGGCTGAAAAGTGACTCCATAGTGGCCATGTTTGTGTTGGACAGGTTGTTTTGTTTGGGGGCATTTGTATTTACCAGAAATCTCTAAGGAGTAATCAGGAAGTGCACGTTGTGTTTTGGAGGGGTGGCTTTGGAGAGAAGTCGGAATGAAAGGGTGGGATTTCTTCGCTTGCCTACTTTCATACTTTCAAAATCGACCTTCCTTTTGCTGT
>NW_018128380.1:111858-123936 GCF_001952655.1 Monopterus albus
AAGGTTTAGAAAAATAAAAAGCTTATGGCCCACACACCAATTTGATGCTCAAAAAGTATATTTATTTAGGCCGCCACACCAAAAAAATATAAATCAAGCACTAGATTTTTGTTTTTTTTAATTTTGTTGCTGCCGAGTTCTTTTTAGCAGCATGCAGTTACAGCAAAAATCTTTTTTGCCGTTTTTGATGCGACTGCTTTGCTGAACCACAAACTTGAACCATTCTGTACAAGGAACTTGAATTTGCTGGAAGGGAAAAATAAGCTTCTAATCTTTCAGATCTGATAAACACAGGAATTCAGCGGCCTTCCTCATTATTTTCTTGGTACTGCTCTGGTGTCTCACAGCTCTGAAGAGATTTTCTTGTTTTTCCTTCGGTGAGATTAGATCAACTCACATTCCAGATGCTGTTCACTGCAGGTGAACCTTGCTTGTGTCGCAAAGGCAACTTAAAGGTGAAGGCACCCTCGTACTCTGCTAGATGCCAATGCCGTCAGAGCTAACAACCATGAGCACAAGCTGCTGTCACCATTTCCTTTTTAACACTGGAGAAACAGGGAGTCTGAAATAAAATGAAAAGGTTTTTTGTTTGAATTTTGTGGGAAAACTACTTATATCAATGTCATATAGCAACATCCATCCATTATCTATACCGCTTATTCCTAAATAGGGTTGCAGGGGGGCTGGAGTCAATCCCAGCTGACATTGGGCAAGAGGTGGGGGTAAACCCTGGACATGTCGGCAATCTGTCAAAGGGGTGAGATGTTGACAGTCTTTGGGGAGAACATGCAAACCCTGCAAAGAAAGGCCCCAGATTGGTACTAAAAGTACACAATTACTGGTTTATTTTGACTTGCAAAGCTATTATAGCCATTGTAATGAAATGTTTGTCCACGTTAACTTCAGTTTCACCGTTAGTCTGCTTTCAGTTTGGGGTGGTTTCTTTTAGCCTTGACCAAGATCTGTCACTGACCTTAACCAAGTGGCTGCTCAAACTCCACTGGACCATGTGGATCTCAGAGTTCATGTTGCTTCATTATGCAGTGACAAATGCCAATGCAAAATGTCACTTAGGTATGAGGACTTCTTGATGAGAAAACAAGCTACTGTACAGAGGAAACAAGTGTCACTGATTCCTGACCTTTTTATATTAACTATTCCCTAAAAGACTTAAAATATAATTCAAAAATATTTAACAAACCAAAATTTAAACATGAACTAGTTTGGTTCCTGAAGAAATTATGTACGCTGTAAATGGTGTCATTTTTCTGCAGAACTGGGGTTCCCTGTGTTTTGATGAGGTGGAGAAGCTGTGATTCAAGAGTTTCTATAAAAACACATGGGAGGTATTCCACTAAAAACTGCACCAAACCACAGTTTATTTTTTAAAGGGGACACTCTGCTCACAGGGCAGACAATCGAAGCCTTTGCTTACATTAGAACTCCAGATTGCACATTTAAAACATAAGCCTTTGCTGCATGAACTACACTTTATATTATGTTAGTATCATAAGCTGCACAGTCTCATGTTACTCAGTCAAACAAAAGGCAAAGTTAACAGAGACATGTGGTTGCATGCAAAAGCATTTGATCAACCCATGTGACTCAGTTATTTTTGGCTGCTGTAGCCTACTGCAATTAACTTCTCTCCCATGAAAACTCATTTGCTCCAATTCATGGCCTTTTTTAAAATGAGACCAGTCTCTTTGTTATAGCTCAACAAGGTGTGATAATGAGTGACGACAAAATGCAACAGTGAAAGAAAACCTGAGAACATTAAGGTGGAGAACTTCAACTTTATGAGTTTGTCACTTCTCACATATTACAGTGACAGTTACCATGATGTTGTTGTTGTTCTTTAACACACACGACTGCTTGTGATGTGTTTTTGCGGTTCATTCCTCATATGACTCACATTATAATGTTTTGATTCATGACAGGTGTTGGAAAGTGTCCATGTGAAATTTTCAGCAACGCAAACCTACAGGTACCTAAGGGAGCCAGTCGGTGCACCTGCTGGTGATGAGTTACAGCTCACAGCCGCACAGCTGCAGTGTCGGAGGTTCAGTTTTGTCCAGGACCTTTGTTGCATGTGGCATCCCCACTTTCTCCATGTTTCCTCTGTGCAAGCTACTGTTAAAGAAAAGGTAAATACCAAATATTAACATAAGAAATATGAACATAAAGTCTGTAATTAGTGCTACTCCAAAGGATTTTAGTGGGTGAGGAAATTTTCAGTTCACTAATAGAAAGTAAACAAATGTGAAAGTGCATCTGCATATGTGAATGTCATGGTTTTATTGTCTGCATGTTATATTCAGACGTGTTCCTAATATTCTGACCCTCTCATGTATGTAGCTGTGGAGGAAAAAAATAAAAATGTTATGGTGGGGTCCCTCACCAGGGGGTGACAGAGAATGAGGACTCAAAGTGCAACCTCAGGTGCTAATAAGTAAGTGTCTTTACTGCAATATACATAGATGATAAGTGGACAAAGTCAATGGGTTAGGCGTGGTTCAAACCAGTGTTGAGCAGTGGAGGCTGAGAAGACCAGGACGGGCAGGTGAGCAGGAAGACGAGTGGTAGGAACTTGGAGGAACCAGAGGACGGGAAGGTGAGTAGACAGGCGAGCAACAGGAACCAGGAGGATCAGTGGACCAGGATGACAGGTGAGTAGACAGGCAAGCAGCAGGAACCAGGATGACAGGTGAGTAGACAGGTGAGCAGCAGGAACCAGGAGGATCAGTGGACCAGGATGACAGGTGAGGATCAGTGGACCAGGATGACAGGTGAGCAACAGGAACCAGGAGGATCAGTGGACCAGGATGACAGGTGAGTGGACAGGCGAGCAGCAGGAACCAGGATGACAGGCGAGCAACAGGAATCAGGATGACTGGTGAGTAGACAGGCGAGCAGAAGTAACCAGGAGGATCAGTGGACCAGGATGATAGATGAGTAGACAGGCGAGCAGCAATAACTAGGGGATGGGAAGGTGAGCAGATAGCAGGTGAGATGAAAGGCGAGATGTTCTGGAACTGGAACTGGAACAGGCTCGGCATCGGCGTCGGCAGTCTGGCTGACCCGCTCGGGTACAGGAATTGGAACAGGCTCGGGGGCGGCGTCGGCACACCAGCCGACAGGCTCGGAAACAGGAACGGAGGTGGCATTGGCACACTGGCTGACCCGCTCGGAAACAGGAACTGGCTTAGACTGTGGAGTCGGCCGCTGCCAGGGAGCTGAAGTGCAGACGGTTGTACAGAAAGTTCCAGACAGAGTGAGGTGAACACTGCAGTACTCAGTCAGTATGGGTCTGGTACCATCTGCATGACAGCTAGCAGCGGAAATGAGTCAGTCTCATGTATAATTTTATAATCAGGTCTTCCGCTACATTACACTTATGAACAAACTATTTTAGCGAGCAACTCCCAACCATTCTATAGTTCTTGTCCACATCATTCAAACTTTTCCAGTGCAGGTTGAAAAACATATGTGAACTCTTCAGCTAGTGACGTCAACGAAAGCTAAGTCAGGAACCAGCAAACCTGGAGTGAGTTTGCTGTTCACAAGAAACAAGGTGGCTCCAAAAATACTGTCCAGTAAGGTAAAAAAAAAGAAAGCAACAAAGGAAAAACTGGTGCTGTAACACCTCTGTTCATCAGTTTACTATATGTAAATCATTGAACAGGCAGCACATCACTGCATCCCTCAACTTTACCAAACTGTAACTTTTAGAACAGTGCTAAAGGGAAAGTGGTTTGTGGACTGATGAAAAAAGCAGCAGTGCAACATGACAGCATCCTCCCAACACTGAGGCACTTGGAGGCAGCGTCATGACTCCAGGCTGCTTTGCTGCCTGTGGGTCTGGACACCCTCATCAAGTATCAAGGTATCCTACAGGGTTCGTTCAGGGTGGCTGTTTACCAGCTCAACAGAATTTGGATCATGCAGCAGGTACTACATCAAATTAAATCTACTACAGAATGACTTAAGATGAAGAAAACCCACCTTCTGGAGCAGCCCAGTCAGAGCCCAGACCTTAACCCAACAGCTGTTCACACCCGACATCCTAAGAACATGTTTGAGCTGAAGCAGCTGTGAGAGCGTAGGGTCAAATTCCTTCTGAACATCGTGCACGTCTGATCTGCAGCTACCAGTGTGAGGTTATCACTGCCAAAATACGTTCGGCCTGTTCAGGGTTCAATTACATTTTCCACCAGCACTGCTACTGTTTAATGGATGTGTCCAGTAAAGGCACAGAAGAGTATGACTGCTTGTGTGTTGGCATAAGCGCATTGTTTATTGATACTTGTGACTCAGATGAAGATCAGATCACATTTTATAACCATGTGATTCCAAAGGGTTCTCCTACCTGTGAAACATCCACTATATCTTTTCCACAAGACCCGTTGTGTCTTTTATAAAAGTCAAACACCAATGAACAAACCTTTGGCCCCCTCTTGTGGCCAAGTATATTAATAGCAGCTACATTTTACATTATTGGAATCAACTTTGATTTATTCTATGCTAAATTAAAACAGGCCATTCAACCATTTATGCATTTACTACCACTGCACAACCATGTTTCATTTTCAAGTATGCATCTTTAAATACAGAACATGCTGAGGTAAACATCACTTTGAATGTTATGAATGTTTATTGAGGATGTTCATCACAACTGTTTTCACCGTTCCTTATCAACTGTCAGTTAAATAAAAATAGGAATATTTAAAGTTAAAGGTTTTCTGGCATCATCAAAAATCAGGTGAGATTTTAATGATCTAAGGAGCGTGACACCATTTTGAGGACATCAGTAGAAGCCACAACATTTACATGCGTTTGTGAAATGTAGAAATATTAACAGTATCTCCAACAAAACAGACATTTATCACGTTTAACTGAGCGGGTCAGTTCAGTGACACCAGCCAAACTGTTGTGTTCTCTTTCACTGACCCAATTCTGAAATGCAGATTTAATGGACCACTTGTCAAGTGATAGAAAATTTGGTGTTTTGGCAAAAAAAAAATTTTTACTTCAAGCCATTTTTGGAGGGAACTGGCTGTCAGTTTAGGCTACAGCCGAATTGCAGTTGGATGATCCGCGTAGCAAAAGTGACGAGTGAGTTTTAAGACCAGCAGACCAAAGACTTCACCTCCTGTCCTGAGAAAGGCCCTCAGTGAACACAACAGACTTTTCCATCAGCTCTCAGTCTCTACTGTTGAACAGCTTTTAAGACGCTGACACTTTTCCTGTCAAAAAGAAATAGTAACACACTCAGGGATGTGACTGTGAACTGCTGACACCCCTGACAAAAATCATCCACTTGAACTCAACCAAAAACCCTTTTATTCTAACCGTTTGACCTCTTCCCTCTGTGTCTGTTTGCTCCCTTCCTGCCTATAAGAACCCCTCTGTCTGCGTTGCCATGTCTCACTCGTACTCGGCGATCAGCACCATCATGCCGACTCCGAACAGCAGGGCCAGGATCTCCATTAGAGACTGGCCGAAACTGGAGCGGCCTGCCAGCAGCTCTGGGAGCACCGTCACTGTGGCAATGTAAATGAACCCGCCGGCTGTGAACGGCAGGATCCAGGCGGTTGCCGCGGCTCCGACTCCTTCAGCCAATAGGGAGCAAACTGTGCCAGCGAGAGCTCCCAAGGCCGTCAGCAGCTGGAGACACATGGCCTGATGGGAAAGAGGAAGAAGACTGCTACAGTAACATTGTCAATATTTCAACACATCCTGCATTTTAACATATTACAGGGATCCTGCAGGTACTATCAAGATACATTTTATACTTTTTAGGACTTTTTCCATTTTGAACACAATTAATTCACATCCACAGTGGCAAAAATATGAAGGATATGAAGAAAATTTGTATTCAATTTATTTGTATTGCACCAAATCACAACAAAAAGTCATCATGCTTTAGAGTCAAGTCTGGACTTTACAGTACGGTAGAGACAAACACAACAAATCCCAGATTCTGGATTTTACAGCACCTTACAGAGAGCAGAAGGGCTAATTCACACTGCAACGTCCATATATACAATGACTACTACTGTTTATGTCCTGAATAAACATCACAAGACGTGTGAGTCAGGACTTGGGGTACCACCTCGCCTGAACCATTTCTGGGACGATGCACAATCAAAATTTAACTAGTGGGCCAATAAACTTTGCTCAGATTCACGTTCAGTCTTTTAAAGCTGCTGACTGCCTGTATGATGTTATAAACTACAGCTCGAGCAGTTAGCTACCTTTCTTTTGGTGCAGCCTGACTGTACAAGGATGGCAAAGTCTCCAATCTCGTGTGGGACCTCGTGCAGCAGGATGGTGATGGTGGTGACAGTGCCCACTGCTGGACCAACCAGGAACGAGGCTCCAATTGCCAGCCCGTCAGTGAAGTTATGGGTGAAGTCAGCTGCCAGGTTCAGGTACCCTGACACTTTGATGTCTGGAGAAGTGGAGAGAACAGAGAATAAATGGAGCTGATTAAGAGTGTTTAAACACACTGTTTGGGACCGTCACTACCTGGGACACTGGGTTTTAACTAGGTCAGGGTTGGCTGGTTCTGTGCTAAGAAGGTAATAGCACTGTGATCACAAAGACTGACATGATATCAACAGCACGTGACATACCAGCACTGACATCACTGACTGGAGTGGAGCCAACAGAACTATTTTTACCCCACGGGAGCAGCAGAACAAACATTTTCTGCCCCTGCAAACCATTTAAGAATGTGTTCGACAACATGTTGAAATACTGTAGCTGGCAATGTTACTTTGAAGTGTTTATGGCCCCAGTAACTGTGATGTGGCTGAACCCAAAATCACCATACAGGTCATACAGTAATCGCTGTCACTAAGAATGACTTCACAGCACCACTGACAGCCGTAACATGTATATGTATATTAAAGGCAAAACTGCACCATGTGATGTTCGGAGAGAAGTAACACGTCTTGGATGTGTTTCACTCATACGTGGAAATTCTGAGAAGATTTTACACTTATAGTTCAGGCAGAAAAATTAGATGGCAAAAAGGAAACAATATAAATGCAGCACTGAATTTTTACTTGTCATTGAAATACTTTAAAAAGTTAAAGGAGCCTTGCAGAATTTAAGCTGAGAAACTATGCTGACCAGCTGAGGAACAGGACACTGCACTTTACTGCAAGGCCATGACCAGGCTGGCATGGACACGGATCCTCAGTCATATGGGTCAGTACGGGTTACTGAGTAAATGCATGGGCAAAAATACAAGTTTTACTCATTTAAAATGAAATATAAAACAATTAGGTGCAAAAAGTGAATACTTTTTAAAGCCACTCATTATTTCAATGCATAACCATTAAAACATTGCTACGGTTTTATGTAACAAGCATGCCATAACACTCGTCTTTAAATCTGTACATCTCCAAATATCTGTTTTCCAGGTTTCTAGGTTTACTGTAAATCTATTTTTCTACTGAAATCTTAATTCATTAATAATAAATAAGTGAAATAATAAACCACATTTCTCAGGTGCATGATAGTCTAAAGTCTTAACACAAACAACTGTACAAGACTGTTGCCTAATTAAAATACATAACAATGAAGTATTTAGTGAGTATATATCTACACTGGTGTTTATTTAGCACATGCTGAATACATACCTCTCTGCCGAACTCCATCTGTAGAGTCATGCTGATTATCTGCTTGTGTTTGTGAGCTGTAAGAATCTTTCCGTCACACTGCAGTTTAGTAACTGACCAGCAAAGGGGGCTGCTGAGTCTTTAAGTCTGTAACAATCAAGGTGTTCACTGCTTACCTGTGCTCTTTTTCTCCTCTTTCTTTGGCACCTTCTCATGTTTGACTCCTTTCTCCTCTTTCTTCTTCTTCTTTTCCTTTTCTTCCTCTTCATCACTCTCCTTTTCCTTGGGAGCAGCTGAAAACGACACATAAAGCTCAAATCAGCTCCAGTCACCAGATCAGATCTTGAGATTACAAGCAGTGAAATCTACACAGTTTACACGCTTAGATTTTGGATTTGAAAACAGCTACAAGATAAAACTTAGATCAATTTATTAAAAAAAAAAAAAAAATCTGCAGATGAAGATTTTATGTAGGAAAATGGAAATGTTTCTCTTTCAGGACAAATTTCTAAAGAGCAGAGTGTTTCTACCCACGTACCATGTGAGTGGCTGTGGGAATGGCCATGGCCATGCCCTCCTTTCAGCAGTCGGACAAATTTCTCTACAACCAGGAAGGCAATGATCCCCCCGAGGACCCACAGGCCCACTGACATCATGTGGCCATGGGCAGCTCCTGCGGAGAGAGGGGACAATGGCCTGAACCATGCAACATGAGCAGATTGATCCATGTGCAGATATCACGTGTTACTCCTGCCGATTAGGGTGAAGAAGTGAAAGCTGCATATGTCACCAAATGACTTCATTGTTTTGAATTTCTTTGGCTGATTTTTTGCACCTCTAGGACACCACCTATCAATAACCAGACAACCAAGTGTGTGCACATTAAAAGTAATCGCTGCCTACCGTGGGAGTGACCATGGTCATGTGACTCTTCAGTTGCGTGCGAGTGCCCGTGATCTTCATCTACCTGAGAGTGGGGCTCTGAAAATGACAAAAAAAAACAGACACTGACCTAAAAAGGAAAGTGATTATCCTTTTACCGTCTGTGTTTTCGATGAGCTTTGGTTCATCACTGTCAGTAGCTGAATGAAACTGTTGTTGACTTGTATATTTATTACTTTGACGTATGAGAGTTTGTTCACATTTAGAAATCGCTGACTTAGAGAGGTGTTAAATACTATGTATGTGAGAAAAACTGACAGCAACTCAAGCTTCTGCATCTACATACCCAGAGCATGTGGTATGAGGTGGAGGAAGGCATCACCGAGGAGTCCACCAGAGGCAAAGCTGAGGAGCACCTTGAGCAGGTTCTGGTGCTGGTCGCTGTTTGACTGAACTGGGATAAGAAACAGAATGAGGAAAGGAGCCGCGCTGATCAGCAGGGTGGCTCCAACAGCCTGCAGACAGGGATGGAGGAAGTTTACTTTTTTTATGTGTCATATTTCTGATGCAGAGATGTTTGACAAACTGCAAGGTCATCAAAGAAGCAACATAAAAGAGGGCTTAGAGGACAAAGGAGGGAAAGGACACTGATCCTTGTAGAGGCTAATTTAGGTAAGACATGTCTGAACAGATGAATGACAGCACTGATAGTTGCTGTAGGACAAAGCACTGTATGTTTTTCCCATTGGTCATACAAATATTTTAAACCACATTACAAAATCACAACCCATTGTTCTCAGTCTAGCCCATGACCACACCTGTGCCCAGAGCTCCACCAGGTCCGTCTTCATCTTCGCTGCCTCTCTCTTCACCCTCTCCCCTCCACGTGCGTGCCCATGTCCACTCTCCTCCTTATGCACTCGAACAACATCTTCAAGATGAGCATGCCTATGTCCGTGATCGTGAGAGTGTGCATGTCCGTGATGATGAGCGTGTCCGTGATCGTGTGCATGTCCATGATTGTGAGAATGTGCATGTCCGTGATCGTGAGAGGGTACATGTCCATGGAGCTCCTCTTCATGTGCAGGGAGATTGGCTTCGATGCTCCACTTGCTCGCTCCGTGGTACATCTTCACCTGAGGACCGTGAGAGTGCACGTGATGATCATCTTCTCCATGGGAGTGGCCATATCCATGATCGTCATGGGAGTGGCTGTGAGCAATGGTTGAATGGGAGGCTAACAGGAGCACTGCAGAGGTGACCAGGGTCAACGCCAGCAGACGTACACAGGCCATATTATCCACTATTAAAAGTGAAGAAGAAAACACCAGGTTGATTTATGATTCAATTCACTGGACCAGTTTACACTTCAGTCACTTCATGTGTAGTGAGTGTGGGTACCAAAGAAACAAATTACATATTCTGCCTTGATACATGAACTTAATGCAAACATCATTTCAGTCATGAAAATAAACTAATAACTTCATCTTCCTGTTGCTGTCCATTTGTTGTGAGTTTTAATTTTAAAAAAAATTTTCACAAAATGTGCTGTAAAGTTAAACTCAAATGAACCATCACTCTGTCACTAGCTAAATATATTTATGTCACACATACAGTATATGCACACACCTCTGTCAGTTCAAGAGGAATCCAACATTTATTTTGTGGCACACAGCTGTTAATACTCATTAATGAAACGCTAGTGGATAGAAACAGGTTTAAGAACTGGCCTAATATTATCCAATTTTTCTCCCTGTGATAATGAAGCACCGCAATGAAGGCAGGCCCAGTATCATCTCATTCCTGATCAGTGCAATTACTGCACGACCTGTGTGGAAATGAAATGTGAAGAAAGCTGCTCTTGCTTTACATGGAGGCCACTGTTACAAGCTCTGTCACACAGCCCGAGTGGATTCATTTAGCTTTTATTGATAACTCACATTGTGTAAGGAGTTCAAGTTATTCTTGCTTCATCAGATCAGACAGTTTTTAATATTATAGTGCCAACATGCCAGAGTTAGCATTTATTCAGACTGCACTAGGATTTTGCTCCTGTACTGACTCAGTTTGGGGCTTTTCCGTTCAAATATAGCAGCACGATATGGTGCTGAGCACAATTAGCAATGGTGTTGTGCTGTTTTAAGGTTATGCTAGGCTAATCATTCCCTGGGCGGCATGCACTGATTAATGCTGTGGTAATACTTTGTACAGTATTTAATACAGGAACGGCCTACGTGTGCAGATGTGTACAAACTGTGTTAATGTTAACTTACTATTACTATTTGAGTTCGCTCTCTCTCGCTTTCTCCAATGATTGTGTTTATTTGCTAGCGGCTTTACACATCGGATCCGGGTGTAAAGCGGATAATCTCCTAGATTTGAAAGGGTCAACTTTAATCTGACAGCAAGCAATAAAACCCGGTCAGCAAACAACCACCAGTGATCGGCGGTTTCTATCAATTGTGAAGAAAGCCCATTAGCTTGCTAGCTAGCTAATAACAAACTTGCTAGCATGTTGCCGCAGCATTACTAACTGCGATTTACAATGAAAAACAAACAAACCGGATTGTGTCAGATATCACTACCTGTTGAGCCGCTGGACGTCCCTCTGTCTTTAGTACAATATGCTTGGTAAACCGCTAATATTTCTGTGTACGTTGATGCTACTAGTCGCTTGGTCTAAGACGTGGCATATCCGCTAAACTCATCAATGTCTCGCGGGAACACGCTTCATTGCTCCTTAGTTTTCTCTATCTCCATTTAGATTGGAATAATAATAATAGTACATGCCCGATTTTCCATGACACGATTATATGATACGTGAATATATTTTACATCACTTGAAAAATTGTGTCAACTCCAAAATCTTGCAAAATTTGATTTGTGATTAAACAAGGGGAGCAATATAGATATCGCGAGAATAATTTAGTATTTTGAATCATTCCCCATATGTTGCTGGAATCAGCGGCACGAACATCCTGAAGAAGAACAGGATGCAAATCCGTTTGCCTGCGATTGAAACCTGCAAGTAAAAACATAGTGATACATTTTTTGTGTAAATTATGTGTGTGTTGATATCATCTGTTTCTACATGTTTGAAAGAATAACTCAAATCAAATAAAAAAAATAAATCGCCTGTGTGTGCAGCCTGGTTTAAACTGTCGGTAGGGAAATGGGCTTTAGCTGCAACAGCTGCTTCACGATAAATTATTGACAATTTAGTAGAAATAGTAGATTTGTAGAAGCATCACAATAAATAATATTTTACTGTGCAATGGCTGTTGGTCGAAAAAGGAGAGGACGTAGAAGGATTTGTAGACAGAGAGAGAGAAGAGGAAAGGCAGGAGTATAGGTCTGAGAATAGGGACTCTTAATGTTGGCACAATGACGGAAAGGTAGAGAGCTGGTGGACATGATGGAGAGAAGGAAGGTAGATATACTGTGTGTGCAGGAGACCAGGTGGAAGGGTAGCAAAGCGCGTAGCATTGGAGGGGGATACAAACTTTTTTTATTATGGTGTGGACAGGAAGAGAAATGGGGTAGGAGTGATCCTGAAGGAGGAGCT
>NW_018128380.1:127903-129453 GCF_001952655.1 Monopterus albus
GACCAGGATGGACAGGATTAGGAATGAGCACATCAGAGGGACAGCTCAGGTCGGCTGTTTTGGGGACAAGGTCAGAGAGTCCAGATTGAGATGGTTTGGACATGTGCAGAGGAGGGATAGTGGTTATACTGGTAGAAGGATGTTGGAGATGGAGCTGCCAGGCAAGAGGTCAAGAGGAAGGCTAAAGAGGAGATATATGGATGTGCTAAAAGATGACATGAAGTTAATTGGGGTGAGAGTAGAGGATGCGAGGATAGAGTTAGGTGGAAACAGATGATTTGCTGTGGCGACCCCTAACAGGAACAGCCAAAAGAAGAAAAAGAAGAAGACTGGTTGCATCATAGGAAAGTTATTCTTGCTCTAAGCTATCTGTAATGTAACAGGCTACTTATAATATTATTTCTACTCTTACAGTTTATTTAAACGATTACATTATGAAATCTAGCTCAAGTATATTTTTGATCGAGAGTAGCCTACCTTACTACTTTGTGAAAGGCAGCACATAATATGAGTAGTTTACTGTAGTGCAGTGTACTGCTGTCCTACTGGACAAATAGAAAGTCACTTTCGGCTTTTCTCGTTAAGGGGTTGTCACAGCGCATCGTCACACTGACTACTCGCATGTTGACATTTGGCACGTGTTTTACGCCGGATGCCTTTCCTGACGCAAACCTGATTCGAACCTGGGCCGTAGCTGCAAGAGCACTGCGCTGTAACCACTAGCCTACCTGGGACGGCAAAGTGTAGTGTACTGCTGTCCTACTGGACAAATGTAAAGCAATTTTCCATAAACCCTAAGATGGTCACGGCTTTTTAGAGCAAGAGCATCGCGTGTATTTTGTCGAATTCATATTAAAATTATATTATTAGTAGTAGTAGCTGTAGCACTGTCTTCGTAGGCCAGTAGTAGTCGTGGTGATGTATTTGCGTTTGGCGACACTGGTCAGGCTGTTTCCCTGACGGACACGCCCCACGTTCAGCTGGTTCATTCACATCAGCTGATTCTAACTCGATCAAAACAAGATGAGGACGCTGTTTTTGTTGCTGCTCTGCTGTCACGTTGCATCTGCAGGTAGTATCACAGTCGTTGCTGTAAATGTTGTTGGATTTGGTCAGTGTCCTGTGTAACACCACCGTCTTTTCCTGGGAGTTAAACCTACATAGTTTCACTTTCACTTTATTTAATCACGCGGAACTTAGTCTATACTGTAATATAGTAGGCTATACGGTAACTATCTTTACATTTATTTTTATAAAGTCACCGCCATCTTCCAAAACGACCATACAATGCTCTTCTTTGTGGCTTACGAGGTAGGGCAGTCGTCTTCTAACCAGCAAGTTGGTGGTTCGACTCCCGGTCTCCCCGCATGCCTAAACATCTCTCAAACTGTTTCAACAAAAATTGAACAGTATCACCATGGTGAAGGGAAAGGGGAAATTGCAGGGTTGTATTAGACTACATTAGTTTTAATGGTGTACCTAATAAACTGCCACATAATATTGCTGTAGTCCATGGGTTTATGCTAAAAAGCCTTTTAAGGTATATATAT
>NW_018128380.1:129534-129785 GCF_001952655.1 Monopterus albus
ATATATATATATATACACCCCAGTTTATGGTTTAGCAGCGTGGACGTGTTTCTAAGGTTTAATCAGTTTAATGCCTGACGCTGCCGTTTATCAGGCTGCACACTGCCCCCTAGTGTTCGCTACATCACATACTAGAGTTTCATTATACACAATTGCAAATGAACAAATCTCTTAAGTACAATAATTCAAATAAAGCTGCATTAGTGAGCTGTGTGCTGCTTATGTATTTTAAATATTTTAAATTGGCCATC
>NW_018128380.1:129898-141129 GCF_001952655.1 Monopterus albus
TAAAAATAAAAAAGGGAATGATACATTCTTTTGAAACCTATTGTGATTTGGCAGATTTCAATTCAATCAACCCTCTAGAAGTATAAAATGCCTTTCAAAAGCTGACAACCTTCTTTGTCCCACAGTGAAACACTCCCTGAAATACTTCCTCACTGCGTCCTCTGGGATCCCAGACTTCCCAGAGTTTGTGGGCGCTGCGGTGGTTGATGAAGTTCAGGTGGGTTACTGTGACAGCAACATCAAGACGGCTGAACCCAAACAAGACTGGATGAAAAAGTTAATTAAGAATGACCCACAACACTTGGAGTGGTATACTCTAAAATGTTTCGGAAACCAGCAGGTCTTCAGAGCCAACATTGACAGCTTGAAGGAGCGCCTAAACCAGACTGGAGGTACAGCATGTTTATCTACATGTTTAACTTTGTACTGCTAAACAGTTTTTCCCTCTGGTGTAACATGAGTATGAGCACTTGAAGAGATTTTCTGACTAAATACAACTTAACTAAGTAGCTTAATGAAAAGATTTACCGATGGACAGACCAGTTAAAACAGTGAGTACAGAGTACAATATTTTTTCTGAAATGTAGTGAAGTTGAAGTTTGAAGTAGCAGAAAATGAAAAAACTCAAGTGAAGTACAGATACTTAAGTACAGTACTTGAGTAAATGTACTTAGTTACTTTCCACTACTGATCGCTTGTGAGACGCTTCTATCAAGACCACAGCAACAGAAGGTGTAGATCCTCTGTGTTGTGTCTGTGGATCAGTGTATCCGTCTCTCTCTCTCTCAGGTACCCACATTTTACAGAGAATGAATGGCTGTGAATGGGATGACGAGACTGGAGAGGTCATTGGTTTTAATCAGTACGGTTACAACGGAGAAGACTTCATAGCACTGGACCTGCAGACACTGACATGGACAGCTCCAAAGCCACAGGCCTTCATTACCAAACTGAGATGGGATACAGAAAAAGCAAGATTAGAATACAACAGAAACTACTACATCCACAAATGCCCTGACTGGCTGAAAAAATATGTGCACTATGGGAAGAGCTTTCTGCAGAAAACAGGTAGGATCACATGGACAGATGTGTTTTTGTAAAATTGCCTTTTCTGTTTCTAATGCACAGTAACATTCCAGTGAAAACTGAACAACACACATACAGTACCCCATCCTAGGCCTATTATGTGTCTCAGTTAAGACTGTTTCTGTCTCCCTCCAGTCCTCCCCTCAGTGTCGCTCCTCCAGAAGACCCCCTCCTCTCCAGTCAGCTGCCACGCTACAGGTTTCTACCCAAACAGAGCCGACATGTTCTGGAGGAAAGATGGAGAGGAGCTTCATGAGGACGTGGAGAAAGGAGAGATCCTCCCCAACAACGACGGGACCTTCCAGATGAGTGTTGATCTGTATCTTTCATCAATCACACCTGAAGACTGGAGCAGATACGACTGTGTTTTTCAGCTCTCTGGAGTGAAGGACGATGTTGTCACCAAACTGGACAAAGCAGTGATCAGGACCAACTGGGGTAAGAGTGGGATCAGAGGTGGTGGAAATTGGGATTTTGTTTCCTCTGTCAGAGTTGTTATGATTTTGTTTGTCTGTTATAGGACCTCAACCAGTGATTGTTTTCATTGGTGATTAATCAGCAGATTTTTTTTTTGTTATATTATTTTATTTAGAACCTGCCAAAAACTAGTGAAGAATGAAGGATTAGTGAAAAATGCTAGAAATAATTTCCCCCATACCAAAGTGATGTCTTCAGAGATCTTGTTTTGCTCAACACTGGTCCCAAATTCAAAGACTTTCAGTGTATTATCATGTTTGACAAACAAAAACATTTGTGACATTTGATAGCCAGAAATAGCAAATGTTTGCTGGTCAGACTGGAGATGTTGTGGATTATGGTCTGTCTTATCCCAGAAGTCACAGGGGACCACCTGAAGCAAAGTTTCTGATATGTTGTACTACTGTATGTGTTCACAGTATGACTGGCTGTGAACTATTGCAAGCTGTGACTTTTATATATAACCAGCTGTAGGTCTTTAAAACATTGTGCGGCTGCAGCCAAATCTAGACGACAGCTGCAGATGTTTACCCTGGGATGCCCTGTTTGATGCCTCTCAACAGTAGATGGCGCTACACCAGCATAGTAATTTAGTCTCACAGTAATAAAGCAACCAGCACCACTATGTAGTTGTTTATGAAGAAATGCTTTTGTATCTGAACTCTGAAGAAAGTTCTTTCCTCCTGGAAATTTTGTTTCAAGACCCATCTTTAATGTCGTATATGCCAGTTGGACTTGAACAAATTTATATCTATAATCAGCTCCATTTAAAACAAAACACTAACAAGATGTGCATTAACTGCCTAAATGTTTATAAAGATGAACTAAGGCAGTACCACAGGTTCAGATCTGCACAGCGTCGTCTGTTATTGCAACGTGTGAATGTTCTGTTGTGGTTCCAGCTCCTCCCTCAGAGTTTCCCACTGCTGCTGTCATCGGAGCTGTTGTTCTGCTGCTGATCTTAGCTGCCTGTATCACTGGATACTTCATCTGGAGGAGAGACAATGGTGAGGAACAATGATTTGCTCCACTGGTAAATTTAGAGTGAATACCAGAAGTACTACAAAATAATGTATCGTGTACCTGCATCTTTTATGTAGTACACCTGGTAAGTCACAGTGAAGCATGGTGTGCATTCTCTGTTGTGTATTTTCATGAAATTCTGAAATGTTAATCATTTTGCAACATTAATATCTCTCTTCTGTATTTCAGGGTTGATCTAGCTAATAACAGTAAGTGCTGTATTCCGCCTTTGCACATTTCAAATGGACTTTCTTTGTTGCCATTTGTAGACGAACAGTTAATACCCTGTTCACTACAACAGGCAAGATTTTATTTTTCACCATTGATTTACTATTTGTCTCAACAGGGGAGCAGCAGCAAACATTAGAAGAGGAGACTGAACTTCACTGAATGAGGAAACAATAAAATCACCACATTTTACCAGGTGGGATTTTCTCCTTCAGAAAAGCAACTGGAGAGAACTGAAGCTGTCGACTGGGCTTGTGCTCTATGTCGATACAAATGACATAGAGCCCATTTTAACTGTCAGAGCTGGTGGCTGCCTCTGGTGGATCAGGAAAGAGGTGACGTCACTTCCAGCAAACTGTTTGGCCGTCAGTCCCAGTGAATGGGACTCTGACCCACCAGCATGTTCCTGGTGGTACCAGGGACAGCACTCTGGACAGTGCTCATGAGAGTCTGTTGCTGTGGCAGAAATGCTGCACTCTCCCAGTTATTATTAGAACCAAAGTGTTTGAAGCAACAACGTTAAACATCTGTGCTTTCATATTGATTTCTTTTAATAATGGTGCATTGTCTTTCAGAGAAGACTGTTCAGCTGCTGTTATGCTCACCTTATTTTGTTGCTTTTATTACTGTTCCTGTTTTTAGGATCAGATTTTTTATTTTTCAAAAAAAAGTCTAATTTGTGTCCATATGTGTGTCTATAGATGAATATATTATAAAATTAATAAAAGGTGTTTTTGTGCTTATTTGTTCACTTGTAGGATAATACTGCATGTGATCCATTATAAGCTGATCAGGGCCACTCTTGAGTGTAATATGTAAGATGTGTTTTATCCTATGGTGAATACAGACCCTTTAACTGGACTATGTGATTAAGTGCATGCAGATCAAGATGGGTATGTGTCATAGTGAAGAGTAGGTCAGTCGGCAGATTGAGTTACAGTCCTAGTTTGTTTGTAATACACTAGGATGTATTAAATTTAATGTATGATTTATAATGGCCCTGAGTACCTCCACAGGAGATTTCATCTATCTTGGCTGATCAGATTTCTGTCCAGGGTAAGGTCAGAAAAACTCTGCTGAAATATGGATGGAAAGCTTGAACTAATCAAAATTATAAAGGTGTCATTTGTCCTGTTCTGAGACAACACAGCTAACAGGGGAACCTAAGAAGAGGTCGACTAAGTGTTGGTGACAATGTGTTGGACCTTTGCACTTCTTGTGACTGTTGTGTTGTAAATCTTTGACAGGATGTTTCTACATGTATTTAGTTCACAATTATTTCACTGAATCAACTTTACAAAGAAAACAACACCCCACTAAAGTGATTTTACAAGAGTCAGGAATGAGGAATAGGACAGAAACAAAGTTCTGGATGAGTTATTTCTTAGTTGTGTTATGTCTTCAGGTGTCATATTTCCTTCAGACTTCCTATATCGTCATCTAACTACCTCTTATGTTGTTTACTACATTTTAGTTAAGTGAAGTTAGGTGTTAAAGTCAGTTGATTGCACTTTTCTTCGTTGTGCATTTTATCTGTATTTGTACCATTTTTGACACAAAGACGCACAAAAATATCCAAACACCGCTCGACGGTTGTGACCCGGTTTCCCCACGGTTTATTGTAGCAGCGGTCACTAGACAAGTCTCACCATGAAGACGAAGTTAATTTTTTCTGCTCCTCTTCCTTCCTGTCACACATTCAGGTGAGATCAATTTTAAAACTGTATTCTAAACTGTTAGTTGTTGAAAGTGACTAGTTTGATTGTAGTTTCACTTTAGACACTGTAGTGGTGAAAAATAAACCCTATTCCAGAGGAAATATGTAATGGAACAGTTGAATTCTGAATGTTGCAGATGCTGTGTTTTGCAGATTTCCCACTCACTTTCAGTCAATAGCATGTAATCTTGTAGATATAGCCTCAGGGAGGGCACATCAGAATGATTTTATAGGAGTTCACTCCAAAGATAATGTGCAGGTTTGTTCAACTATTGGTAGGGACATTTCTGTCCTCCCAAAATATTGGTAAGGACATGTCCCTACTGCCCATATGCAAAACTACACCCTTGGTTGCAGATGTTTCTTTCTCATGTTTTCAACTGTAAGTCTATAAACATGTGGATTAATGGGAAAAGACAAAAGCTTACAATGCATTGGCATCGCCTTGCTTTATTGATAGCATACTATCAATAACTATTTTAACTTTGATGAGTTGCTCACTATTGGACTTTATAAGTTCAGTTGGTATTGTTGACCAACCAATATAATAATGTTGTTTATTCGTTCACAAAGCTCTTGGGAGAAGTGACAGCTTTAAAGCAATACACCTGTTAAGGTAGCTCGGACACGGAAATGAACGAGCAATAAAGACGGACCCAGGTAGCTGGCTTCGGTGCAAGTAGTGACAGATTTATTTACAGTGCAAGTCAAAGTGCAATAAAGAGATAGGTGCTGAATGGTAAGGAATAACCGGGTGTCGATCTGAGGCAGAGAAAAACAGTCACTGGTGAGATGGATGGTTATGGATCGGGCTGCGGACGCTGGGGTCACTCCTGAGCTGGTCGTGGTTGAAGCAATGATTGCTGAGGAGACAGGAGCATGCATAAATAGTTAATGGTGACTGTGCATCGACCTGTATGGTGGAGACTGGTAGGGTTGAGTTGTCCCAGGGTCCAGAGGAGAGGTCCGTAGTCGAAGACAAAAAGAACGCAGGAGCAAGGGTTAAAACGCAATAGCTCAAAAGATGATATAACTGGCAAACTAGAAAAAAAAACCAGCGAGCAAAAGGACCTGAAGATAGACTAGCAAGGGAGTGAACGGCGAGCAGGGTATAAGTAGGGAGGAAACTAATAAGGTGCAGCTGGTGATGATTAGGGGAAATAGGACAGGTGTGTCAGATAGTGTGATCAGGGTAAGGAAGCAAAACTAGAGTATTATCAACCACTACTCTGACTTCCAAAAAAATCTATCTCCCCAACAAAACTATGTATGGGTGTATGTTGAATTGACATTTGGTTATGAAAATAAGTTTTAAAAGTGTTATTTGACTTGAAACCATTGTTTGTCCTACAGTGATACACTTCCTGGTGTATTTCATCACTACATCCTCTGGACTTCGTACCTTGCCAGAGTATGTGACTGCCGCACAGACTCATGGAGTTGTGGTGTTCTACTGTGACAGTAATGTAACACTCTTTGCTAGTGTTACAAATTGTCTAATACTTTTCTGTGACCAGTGACTATGGTACAGGGGATTTTCTTTCACACTACAAAGACCAGTACAAGAGGGAATTTCTCTGATCAGAATCTTCCAGATTTGTGGGAGCCAAGAGATGAATAACTACAGTGAAACAACCAACACAATTTATGGTAAAACAGTAGAATTTTATATTATAAATGAATGGAGTGTGTGGAAATCTGTTCATGTCTTAAGTCTGTTCAGTGTCCTGTTCAATTCAATGTCTTGTAACCAGTGTAGTTACTAGCTACCACTGAGTTCAGTTCCTTGGGCTCGGGCTCGCCATCCAGTACTGGAGAGGTGTCAATCCTCAGCTGCTGAAGAGTAGCTCCGTTTGAATCCAACTAAGACAAAAAACCTGACCTATGGAAAGGCCAGAACACCATAGTTTGATTTCACTATAAACTAATTGTATATAGTCAAAAGCTACTATCGAGCACTTCAAGTTAGTTTCTCAAGTTATACAACATTAACCTTCACATATTCAACATTAACAATTACCATTTGTAACAAGGGAGGAACAACCACCCCACTTGCTGATGAGAGAGCCCACCAACTCAGCTGGTTGGCTGCTCGCACCGTCACAAAACACTTTTGCAGTTGCACTGGTTTTCTCACCACCACCCAACACCATTCAATAATCCCTTGATGAACCAATTTTTAACCTATATTTATTAGTCTTTTAATCACTCTGCAAAGTTAATTAGTTATTCCAGGTTTGACTGGTGTTTCAGCACTGGGTTACAGTAACAACAAACCTGAACCTAGGCAGGACTGAGCCAAAAAAGTAATCGAAGATCATCCTGACCACTTGAAGCGCTACAAGCAGGAGTGCAAAAGAAGCCATAAGGGTTCAAAAGTTCAGCTTGAGCGTTTAAATCTGTTCTTTAATCAAACTGGAGGTATATTTATTTTTGATTACCTTAATGTTATCAGCATGTTTACATCTATTTATTTATTTAGTTTCTTACATGAATACTGAGAAACTGTATACATTGTATTGTAAATACAAGTCATGTGTCTTACTCCACCCCCACATCACTCCAGTCAACCCCCCATCGACCCATTCCTATGTCTAGAACCATCTCACATACCCAAGCCATCCCACTGCAGGACAAGAAAGATCAACAGCATACCATGATAAATATACTGTAAGGGCCGCTCGGCGTGACCTGCCTCTCTTCCACCTTTCTCTCCTCTGCTATCTCGATCCTGCGGGCTCTGCACCTCAGCTGTGTTGCATTCCAGTAATGTGAGTCATTTGTCGGTGCGCACAGCTGGGGTGCATCCCGATGATTACCTGTACTCCTTATTTATACCTCTGGCAGGCGCTCCGTTGTTGCTGGGAGTGTTATGTTACTTACCTTATTGAACTGAATTAACTACTGTACAGGCATACCCTGTAACTGTATTTGTGGTGTGTATTGAATGTCCTTTTGTGTTGCTGATAGTTCCTGTGCTGTGGATCTCATTTTGAACATTGGTTGCATGGTATGATGTTTGTACATCATTTTGATTTCCTGGCTGACAGTTCTTGTGCTGTGGATCTCATTTTGGATGTTGTGTTTTGTGTTAAATGTTATTTTTATATCTGAGCTGACAGTTCCTGTACTGTGGATATCCTTTTTGTTTGCCTGTCCCCTTGGTTAGCCTGTCTATTCACCTGTCTGTCCTCATCCTCCTGCTCTTCTGAGTCCTGCTGTTAGTTTATCTTTGTACCTGTTTGTCCAGGTCTCCTCCATCTCAGCTTTACTTTGATTATATATGTACATGGCCCCTGTTATGGTGTTTTTGTTCCATTAAACCTCCTTCTTTCTACTAGCACCTGGGTCAGCACACTTGAGTCCTACCGCAATTCTCCCTCACCCTCCTGGTGAGGGGGACTAAACCTTAACATATACACACACAGTCCTATCTAAAAACATGCAGTAACATTTTAAGTAACTGTTGTGGATGTGTCCATGCACACTAGAAAACCCCAAAACTGGCCATCTGCTGACATTTATTTTTCTATAGTTTCCAGCTCATCATGTTTGACTTTACTGTGTTTGATAGCAAATTAAATAGGTTTACATTTTGTTTTTTGCTGTGTTGCTTTTTTTTTTAACTTTGGCCACTTAAAGCAAGAGTCTAAGGTTTTTTTTTTCCAGATATTTTTGTTGTCCAAAACATGTCTTTTGTGGAGATGAGCTGTCGAAGCCCCCCTGTGACCCAGCAGTGCAGAGATATTAGCTTCTGAAAGGTTTTTGAGTGGGACTGATCTCTGACCACAGTTTTTCAATTATTTCTGTGAGATCATTAAGTTTTGTTGCCCTCTCAGGTGTCCACGTTTTACAGAACATCTACGGCTGTCAGTGGGACAATGAGACTGGTCAGGTGGATGGATATGATCAGTATGGTTATGATGGAGAAGACTTTGTATCATTTGACCTGAAGACAGAGACATGGAAATACTCAGGAAAGGCTGTTGACATCAAATACATGTGGGATAGAGGCAGAGGTTATTTAACATCCATTAATGTCTTCCTCACCGTTATTTGCCCAGAAAGATTGAAGCTGTATTTGGACTATGGGAAGACATCTCTGCTAAGAACAGGTAGTCACATGACCTGATAGTTTCATATTTTGAAAACAATGTACATGAAAATATTCAGTTTTTAATGTACATTTACCTTACTGTGAATATGAACCAACATGGTGAGACCCACATAATTCTTTTCCAATTTACACACACCTGTTTGTCTCATTCTTGTCTGTTTTTGTTTAATCCTTTCCATTGTCTATTTCTCTAGTCTTTACTCCCACCTCCCACACACACTCCCTGTGTGGAGAGTGGTAAGTTTCAGTGTGAGCAAGTTTCCTAACTTTTTAAACCTTTTGTTTGTTTGTTTTTTCTGTTTTTTTTTTCAAGAGGGAGATGGGAAGTGTCTGTTCTATTTGACCAGTAGTGACGGTGTTCTCTGTCTGCAGTTCATCTACTCACTGGGCCCATAGACCTGGTGTGGAAGTCTTTGTCCTGTTATATCATGTTTCTAATTGATTATAAGAAGGTGAATGTGACCTCTCTGCCATCATTGTATTGACATGTTTTTACAGTGTAGGCATTGCTGAAGAAGCAGAGATGAAAACAGACTCTTTAAAGAGCCTTTATTGTGTGGAGGCTGTTTGGACAGCCCTAGCTGAGTTGGACCAGCTCTGTCCAAACATTTCTACACTCCCAGTCTGCTGGTTCTTGTCCTTTAGTTGACTTCATCAGCCCTTTAGGTGCTTCTTTAGATGACCCTCAGGAAAGACTGTGTACCAGCTGATGGTAAAGACACAATGAATTGACTGGATGCAGTGGCATCACATGGTGGAATTAGCTTGGGTTAAGTCATGATTCAGAACAGCCATGAGGTCTTTGCATGTCTGTCAGATGGGGTTTAAACAGACTCACAGTGGAGGATCTTACATGGCATTGTAAATAGCTGTTTTTCTGTTAACTGTGCCACTTTTTGTGGAAGAGATGTGAAAGAGTAGAATGGAAGAAACTTAGTTGGATGGAATATGGAGGGGTATGTAGGCAGGCAACACTAGATTCATGCTAGGTGTAGCTTATGACATGCTTTCTTCTCCCCAAAATCTGAATAGATGGATAGGCAAGGACCCAGCATGTTAGTGTTGTAGTCAAGAACTGATGAAGCCTCTTGGATGAGAGGTGAAACGTCTTCAACCTAGAAATCTAGTCCAGTTGATTTTTAGCTTACTATGACCTGGATGACTGAGAATCTGCACAGACATAGTCAAGACCAACACCAGGGTGTATGAAGGCCAGGACAAGACCATGATCTGAGGGCCTGAGACAAAGTCAAAACCAAATCCCAGACCAGTGCAGTGAAACTGAATTTGATGGTTTGATAGTACTGTACTGTCTTGCCAGTGTTTCAGTGATACTAATGACACTATATAGGAGTGACATTATTAAATCTATTCCCAATAAAAACTTTCCAGAAATATGGAAAAGCTTAAGTGTACACAAGATTCAGACTTGAGACCATGATCGATCTCACATACTACAACACAACAGAGACCATCTTCAAAGCACAACACCAAAAGTCAATGAGAAATGACAAAAGAGAATGACAATGGCAGTTTTGTGAGTTGGTCCTTCACTTTGGTTTGAAGTGAAATCCTAACAAACATGGAGAGGTGGCATCATGGTGCAATAGCCCTGTGACAGGCTTTGCTACAGATATTCAACTAACATATTTTCTCTTCTCTGTATTGAATTGTATCATATTTCTTTTCCCTTGTTTCCTTTCCTTTTTGTCTTTTCTCATCTTTCTCTACCCCGTCACCCTCTCTTGCTCACTACCTCCACTGTCTCTCTTTCTTCCCCACCTTCTCCCCTCCCCTCAGTGTCGCTCCTCCAGAAGACCCCCTCCTCTCCAGTCAGCTGCCACGCTACAGGTTTCTACCCAAACAGAGTCGACATGTTCTGGAGGAAAGATGGAGAGGAGCTTCATGAGGACGTGGACCACGGGGAGATCCTCCCCAACAACGACGGGACCTTCCAGATGAGTGTTGATCTGAACATTTCATCAGTGAAACCTGAAGACTGGAGCAGGTACGACTGTGTGTTTCAGCTCTCTGGAGTGAAGGAGGACGTCGTCACCAAACTGGACAAAGCATTTATCAGGACCAACTGGGGTAAGAGTGCAAACAGATGTGATGGAGATTGTGTGTCCACTAAAGCTGGACTTAAATTTCAGCTACAGACCTTGTACCCAAGAGCATGTGTTGTCAGTTCATATGTAGTTATCTGGATGTTAACACTTGACTCAGACACTGAACAGTAAAATCAGTGATAATGTGTGGGAGCACAGTGACACTGCTACAACACACATGCATGTGAGCTCTGAGCTCTCTGTAGTGGAGCAAATGTAGGTGTTGAAAGAAACCACGACTACTGTTCATTTGACTGAACTGCATTTTAAAGTGTTTCCCCCCTTAATGTCTGCTTCATATGATCTGCTCCAGTGGTGCAGAAACTGTGAATGTTCTGTTGTGGTTTCAGCTCCTCCACTGAAGTTTGCTGTCATTGGAGTTGTTGTTGTTTTAGTGCTGCTCCTGGTCGTCTGCATCTCTGGACTCTTCATCTGGAGGAGGAGGAAGAAAGGTGAGGGACAAAGATACTTTCAC
>NW_018128380.1:142021-142839 GCF_001952655.1 Monopterus albus
GGGACCTTCCAGATGAGTGTTGATCTGGACATTTCATCAGTGAAACCTGAAGACTGGAGCAGGTACGAGTGTGTGTTTCAGCTCTCTGGAGTGAAGGAGGACGTCGTGAAAACACTGGAGAAACCAGAGATCAGGACCAACTGGGGTAAGAGTGCGAACAGATGTGATGGAGATTGTGTGTCCACTAAAGCTGGACTTAAATTTCAGCTACAGACCTTGTACCCAAGAGCATGTGTTGTCAGTTCATATGTAGTTATCTGGATGTTAACACTCCACTCAGACACTGAACAGTAAAATCAGTGATAATGTGTGGGAGCACAGTGACACTGCTACAACACACATGCATGTGAGCTCTGAGCTCTCTGTAGTGGAGCAAATGTAGGTGTTGAAAGAAACCACGACTACTGTTCATTTGACTGAACTGCATTTTAAAGTGTTTCCCCCCTGACTGTCTGCTTCATATGATCTGCTCCAGTGGTGCAGAAACTGTGAATGTTCTGTTGTGGTTTCAGCTCCTCCACTGAAGTTTGCTGTCATTGGAGTTGTTGTTGTTTTACTGCTGCTCCTGGTCGTCTGCATCTCTGGACGAGGAAGAATGGTGAGGGACAAACGTATTTTCACTCCTCATGAAGCCAATTTGACCTGCAAATTCAAATCAAGGATAATGTGTCACAGAATAAGTGTTTAATGAAAAAGTGTTTTGGGAGTCGCTCTTCTACTTTTATATTCACAGCAGAAATCTTCAGTTTATGAGAAACTTTTTCAAAACATGAAACAGTTTTCAGAAATGTTTAACAGACATTTTGTTAACGGTTCAT
>NW_018128381.1:0-3360 GCF_001952655.1 Monopterus albus
TATTTTATTTTGAAAATCGCGAGCTTTAGCCTGTTTCAATACCTTTAACGTAAATGTAAGTATATAGAGTATATAGGCACACTTCAAATTCTAGCGCGGCTGGCTTGACCACGGAAAACTGAATGGCGGCTGATTTGACCGCAGTAAGACAGCGGAGGAGAACAGGACAACCAACGGAGTAGACAGTGTAACGGCAGAAACCAGGAGAGGAGGAGGTTGAGGATGGACAGGTGAATAGACAGGCTAACCATGAGGACAGGTGAACAAAATGGTTTTCCACAGCACAGGAACTGTCAGCTTGGATAAAACAAGTAGCGTCTAGCTACTTGGACAAAACAAACAAACAAACAGGTCCACAGCACAGGAACTGTCAGTGTGGGAAAACAAAATGACATACAAATACATACCACGACTATAGGGCTGTTACAGAGCATGCACATTAATGCTCCAGCGAGGGCAGAGCGTCTGCCAGAGGTATAAATAAGGTAGGAGGGCGATTACAGTAATGTGCCCCAGCTGTGCGCGACAACCCACAAGTCACTAATTACAAAATGCGACACAGCTGAGGTGCTGGTCCTGCAAAAAGAGCGAGCATGAGAGAGAAAGGCAGAGGAGAGGTAGGTCGCGCCGAGCGGACTGACAGTCTCCCCATCTTTCTCCCCCATTTCCTGTCCACCTCTTAGTGACCTAGTTTGTGTATATATATATATATTAAAGGTGAAATCAACCCAAAAATTTATTTAAAAAACAAGAAATATAAAAACATATTTTAATAAAAAACACAACCGTAAAATAAAAACATAATGACAGAACATAAAAAAATATAACCACTCAAGAAAAGGCTGTTTTTAAAATGTTTTCCAGAGAGCTTTAGAAGCTGGAGCAGAGGCAGCCTGTCTGGTCTCCTCCAGCCAGTTATTCTAATGTCAATCCTGACACCAAAGGCCACTGACCTGAGTGTCACCAATTTCCCTCCAACAAGAGATATCAGACTGCATACGAGTCCATAAGGGGTTAGTAGCTCAAAGATACAATCAGGAACCAAGTCCACGAGTGCCTTAAATGAAAGCTTAAGGATGGGTGGCCAGAGTGAATTTATATGGGTTTTTTTTTTTGGTTTACTAAGAAGCCCAGCAGCAGTATTCTGGGCTAGTTGGAGCTTGAACAGGTTGTGTTGACAGGAATGAGTTTTAATAATTTAACTGAAATAAAATGAAGGTATGTGTGACAGTTTCCAGGTTCTTCATAGAAAAGAAGGATTTAATTCTTGAGTGGTGTTCACTTGTGATGATTATCTTGCTGAACAAAATGTGTAACTGTGATAAACTATTGTTTGTCACAGAGCTTATTTCCTGCAATAATCCAGAATCCTATGGAAAAATCCCACTTGCTTTTTATCGAGGGAACCAGGGAGATGCTAACTTCTGGGTTGGCCTACAAAAATATACGTCATCACTAAGGGTCTCTGTATATCAGATACATTTATATTTGATATTAACACTAAATGGTGTACCAGGTCATGTCTAGAAGCTGAAATGAACAACACACTTCAGGTGAAACATGTAGTTCAGAGTGACTCACTGGCCTCAAGCAGTCAAAACAAACAGGAACTGTGGTCCAGGGGAATCCAGCGTTGATGAGCTGATCATTCACCGCTGTGGTGCCTTCACAGCCCAGCTGCTTGTAGGTTATTACTGGTCAGGTAAAACAGCGAGTCCCTTTACAGAAATAATAGAAGATACGTACAGCTTATTTTTTGAGATTTAGGTCACGTCTAAGATGATAATTCACTTTTGTAACATTGTAGATAAGTCAGAAAACAAAAAAAGCGCCATGGACCCTTTAAGAAGGCTGCAAAAAAAAGGTACAGTCATGTAATCTGTGGAGTTATGTGCAAAGAGAGGATGTTTGTTCCCTGAGTTAAAAAACTTTTTCAGATTCTAAAAGTGAGTACAAACTGCCTTCTGTGTGAAACATTTCAGGAGTTCTGCTCTACCCATGGGTGGGACTGTGTCCCTCAGACAGCAAATAAAAAGAAGCCCTCTTTATCAAAACATACCAGTAATGGGAATTATTTAAATTCAGTTCTTAAAGCAGACACATGCTTGTGTGACATCACCTGATGATCAGATGTTGCTTTAAAGGCATCATATATATTTAACTAATCTCCTTCAGTTTTACTGTCGGTGGATTCAAGTAATATAAATCAGATTAAAGTAATGTAGATTCAAGTGTCACATTGCCCATAAATTCCACAAATGTTAAACCAGGTTTGTTCTCATTAAATCTTTCAAAAAATAAAAAAAAAAAGAGAAAAAGCTAAAAGGCTCTAATTTACAGAAGCCTACTGCTCACATACAGGAGACAGCACACAGTTTGTGGGGTGAAGGACTGACAGTTAAGCAAACACGTGGTGTCAGATCCAATTCATTCTCTGAATCTCCCAGTGGAGGAGTGAAACGGAAGTGCTGCAGGAGGGTGGTGAAGAAGATGAAGAGCTCCATCCTGGCCAGACCCTCTCCAGGACAAACCCTGCGACCTGCGAGAGATAACAAAGGAAAATGTTCACATCATCTGCCAATAAGTGAACATGAGTAAGAAAAGATGGTTGAGCTCATGAACCTGCAGAAAAAGGCATGAAGGCATCTCGCTTAAAAAACTTCCCATCTTTGTCCAGGAAGTGGGCAGGATAGAAGGAGTGTGGTCTCTCCCACTCGGTCTCATCATACAGGACAGATGTCAGGAGAGGATACACTGTGGTCCCCTGCAGACAACACAGAGATTGAAAAGCATTTACATGTTAAACAACAGGAGTCTTTAAACTCTTCGCCTGTTTTGTTGCAATACTCTGCTGCTGTGACAAGAAAATAGAGTAAAGAAGAGACAAGTTATTTGATCTTGTGTGTTCTGACACCCCATGGTGAATATCATAACCATCAAACCAACACCTGTTCACTCCTTAATGAATACCTGTTCATTAATATGTCAATCTTTTGATTGATTTCTCTATTCTCATCTCTTTAATTTGTTGTTTTCAGTCAAGGTGGGTCATTCATATTATTGGTTTGTTTCAGTCCGACCTTTTTAATGAAGTGACCCTGGAAAGTGACGTCTTGGCTCATTTTGTGAGGAAGCGCCATGGGGACAATGTTTGCCAGTCTCTGAGTCTCATGGATGACAGCGTCAGTGAAGGGCAGGTTCTTCCTGAACACGACTTGCACCTGACGACTCCCTATCACCCTGTTGAGCTCCTCCCGGACCTGGTCTGGGACATGAAGCATTGTTTTGTTTATGAAGATGATTTTTTTGTTGGTGAAGCACATACAGTATTGTTTCTTGGACTGATGGACTGTCGCTCTA
>NW_018128381.1:6450-14355 GCF_001952655.1 Monopterus albus
CTGTTTTACCTGACCAGGTCTAATCTACAAGCAGCCGGCCTGTGAAGCCCCTGCAGCAGTGAATGATTAGTTCATCAACGCTGGATTCCCGGGAGCACAGTACCTGTTTGTTTTGACTGCTTGAGGCCAGTGAGTCACTCTGAACTACATGTTTCATCTGTTCAGTTCAGCTTCTAGACTTATGACATGACCAGGTACACCATTTAGTGTTAGTGCAACATAAGTGATTATATTCACATCATGAAACAGCCCTAATGTCACACAAGCAACAACTGAACACATAAATAGCCCTAAGTCCAGAGGGAGAACACTTTATCAATATCTACAATAAAATTATGAACATGTATCATAAAATGCAGCTGGTCCACTTTGGCCAAAACAAAAAAACGGTTTATGTCACATGCTGCTTGGCTTTAGAGTGACAATAATAACTTTGTTTATAAAGTACTTTCCAAAAGCTAGTTACAAAGGTGGTAGTAATAAAATACTTACCTTTAAATTTCTTAAACACTTCCATGAGGTAGTGAGACTCCTCAATGATCTTGTCCTCAATTACCTTCTTGCCCATCCCAAAGTCTCTCATTTTTGTCAAAGCAAAGCGTCTCATCTCTTTCCAGCAATCATCATTGGACCATGCAATACCTGAAATGAAGTATTTCAACAAAGTTAAGATAAACTATTGTTTGTCACAGAGCTTATTTTCTGCAACAATCCAGAATCCTATGGAAAAATCCCACTTGCTTTTTGTCGAGGGAACCAGGGAGATGCTAACTTCTGGGTTGGCCTACAAAAATATGTCATGGGTCTCTGTATATTAGATACATTTATATTTGATATTAAATAACATTTTTGCCTCCTGTTTTCACTAGTATTCCTCACTGCATACACCTTTAACATTAAAGGAATTAGCTGATCAAACAAACTAGGTCAAGGTTAAAATGTCCAGTCATACAGGGCCAGTACAAATATTTGTTTTTAGATCAATAGGTTTCAAAATATCACATGGAAATAGGGCAAATAGTTCAGCCAGCGAATTCATCACTGTGTTAACTATGTAATGCCACTATGGATGAATTATAAAAGAATGAGCTACTGAGCACACACAGGTAAGAGGCCCCTTCTACACTACCAGTCCAAGGGTTGGACACTATCTCATTTCATTCAGTAGGAAAGTGTGTCCAAACCTTGGACTGGTAGCGTAGAATCAGATCCCTTGTAGTCATTGTGTAGTGATAGTTTGATTTCTTTGTTGTCAATTGTGAGTCTTTGGGGCCATTTATGATCGTCATTGTTAATCAGCTTTCACAATTAACCTGAATTTATTGGGAAAGGTTTTATGAAAGTGCCTCATTGTCACTTCTGAGTAGAATCAAATGCAATACTCACTTATATGTGACTCCAAATGAATATTAATGTTGTTCTTTGCTTGTTCAGTGTGTAAATAAGCAATTCTTTAACATGTAGGTTTAAGGTGATAATATATCAATGTACTTTAGTTTGTTTCACTGCCCCCATGTGGCCAAAAACTAATTGACATCACTGAAACAGCTACTGTCCCTCCCAGCTGTGCAGCCAGATGGTGACACGGTCGTGTACATGCAAGAACAACGAGCTGCTCTCAAGCTCCTCATACTGAGGCAATTCATACACTTGTTCTGTGCACAGGGTGTCCATTACTTCATAGCCTGATGAGATCATGATGTTGTGAATGATGTATGAACTTTTTTGGAAAACAGCAGAGGAGAAGAAGTGTATTTTGGCTTCAGTGGTGAGTACATGTATTCACAGCTCCAGCAACATCTAACTCCTCGTATTTAGTCTTATTGTCAACCAATTGCACACTTCAGCTGCTTTGGATTAGAGCATTATTTATAAACTCACCAGCCACTTGTGTTTCTGTCTTTAGTGAAATTGTCATAAATGCATAAATTCAATAATATGTTTATTATTGAGGTCATAATGAAAGGTGGTGTTGTATCAGACTCCATGATATTCAGAGGTGTTCCTAATATTCCAACCCTCTCTTAAATTACTTATTTTTATGGTTTAAATCATCCTTGCCACCCCCTCATGACCCAATGTTTCCCCCTTCCTTTATTTACATTTGTTTTGTTTTCAACTGTATAAGTTGAAAATACCCACACTTCATACCTTCAAACACACTAATCATGTAAAACCTTCTACATCTATTTGCAGTGTCCTGTCTCTATACCATATCCTGCCCTGTCTTGCCTTCAGTTCTAGTCCACCTGTGGTTGTCTTCTTTGTGTAGACCAATCCTGAGGGTGGAGTTACCTACACCTCCATCAGCCACACCAAGATCACCAGGAGTAAAGCCTGGGTAAAATCTCAGTTTATACTGCTGATGTCTGAGCCTATGTATTTTTGTGATTGTTAGGTATTTTTAGTCAGATAGATATTGGTTAGGTACTTGTTGTATTAGAAATGTTTTTAGTGTAGACAGGATGTCTAGCTCAGGCTGTTAAATGCTTAGGCATTTTCATGAGTTACTCCAGGTTGTTTATGGTCAAGCATAACTAGATAGAGAGTTGATTACTGTATGACGTGTTTAATCATAATCATAATATCTTCTTATGCCTAATGTCGGGACATGTCACCGAATGTCCTGTCAGAATGTTTTTAGATACACACCACTTAATCAACACACACACACACACACACACACACACACATTGATTTTCTTCATGTTTTGACTATTGCTATGGCCAGCTGCACGGCTGGCACCAGAGACGGCACGGTTTGACGTCCCTGTGTAGAATGGGGTTAGCCCAAAACAGATATAATGTACAGGCCTGTTGGGTTCGGGGTCTTTCATCTTCCAGCTGTCTGCGTGCATATTGGGGGTGCAAGATACCTGAGCGTGTAATGTTAATTTTTACCTGTGTTCATTGAATAAATCAGCACTGTATTGAAGTTACTTGGACTGCCTCGTCTCTCAGAATTAGCATGGTACAAGAACTAGAAAGACTTCGTGAGGAAGAAGTGTGGTGTCAGTCTGTCTTACATGTTGGTCCACTAACTGACAGACTGACAGGAAATGTGCTGCTGATATATGTGACCCTGAGTAGATAAACTTTGATGTTTTGCCAGCTTCCCTCCAGCACCACCTTCAGACCAACATGTGAGATTCATTCCTAACATACCTGCTAATCTAATGACAAAACAAAGCTGCGGCCTAGTGAACAGCTCGGCTGTTAGTTGTGACCAATTCCTGATTTTTAGAACAACAGCATTTTGTGTCATTTTGCATTGTGGTTGTGTTTCTTATTGTATTTATTTGCCTCCCTGGTTCAGAGTAAAGGTGAAGGCAATGCAGTGACCTACAGCACAGTGAAAGTTTCCTCCTTTTCTGCTGGAGCCTCCACTGACGCCAGCGACCTCTACGCCACCATCAACAAACCAAAGACACAACAGTCTAATTTCATCTCTCATCGTTACATTTACTCTTCTAGTATCATATGTCCAGTGTTAGATTAAGGTTTTACAGTCTGTTTTAAGAGCATTTTAAAGATTGCTGTAAAAAGCTTTTTGTCCAATAGGGAGAGTAGTAGAGTGACTAGTAGCGTGACTAGTAGCACATGGTAGAAATAGAAGTAAAAAACACTGGTTCCACAGAACACAAGCTTTCACTGTTCTGTTCTCTCTCCTCTAATGAAGATTCTCTCTTTTGTGCTGAACATCGCTGTTCACAGTGGATCTAAACACAGATATGAAAACACTTTGGCGCCATCTAATATGTTACTGACCCATATGTTCACCACACTTTCCTTCCTCTGCACACTGTGTAGCTCTATAACACCATCACACCACTTCCTCATTTGCTCCTGACATACAAACTCTATTTAACCTACAGTCACTAGATGTATTTGTCACTATGATTTTTCTTAGGAGTCTCTTCTGCAGTCTGCAGAGAGCATGGCCACAGACACAGTGTTACTGTCCAACAGTATCAGACAACAAACGTTTCTAGTTGTATGGTTGAGCACGACTTTTGCAAATATTTAACTGTAAAACAACATCAAGAGGTGTGTTACTATGAATGTGCAAAAGGGGCATTGTGGAGATTTGGTTCTCTAACTCCAGATACAGCTCAGTCAGACACTGATCAGTGTGTTTCTGAGGTTTATCTGGTCATTAGCGGGCAACACCTCCACAGCTCTGCTGCTGTTGGAGACACATTCTCATTAAAACACATCCCCCTCAGTTCTCAGAAACAGTGACATTAAACAGGAACCAACAGGTCTCAGACCAGTTAAATATCATCTTATCTGTGTTCTTTCCCAGCTGCTACAATGTCACCGTGTTGCACTGTGGACATCAAGAGTCAGATTCAGGTAGACGAGGTGTTTGAATCCTGGTGGTTTTCTAATAAACCCCATAGAAACAAAGAGCCGCATTGTTGAAACCATTGTCTTAACTCGGTCTGTTGTTTTCAAACCTCTGACTTCATCAGACATTGTCTTCTTCCTTTCAGGGTGTCAAACACATCATTGTCATTGTAGGAGCAGACAGACGCAGTGAGCACTTTACAGATGACCTGAGGTTATTTGGCTCACTGTAAATATTTACAGCAGTATAGTCTGTGCAGTCTCACTCAATATAACTCGCTGTGGATAAGAATCAAGAGCCAGATTAAGTTTCAGGATGTCTTCTTCTTCTACTTTCAGTTGTTCCCTTTAGGGTGTTAGGTATTTTTAGTCAGATAAACATTGGTTAGACATGTCATGTATTAGAAATGTTTAGTGTAGACAGGATGTCTAGCTCAGGCTGTAAAATGCTTAGTCATTCCCATAAGGTACTCCTCATGTTCAAGGATAACTAGATTCATTCATTTTCTACTGCTTAGTCCCTGGGGGGCCGGAGCCAATCCCGGCTGGCAATCTGGCAAAGGCAGGATACACCCTGGACAGGTCGCCAATCCATCGCAGGGCTAACACATAGACACACAACCACACACGCACTCCTATGGGCAATTCAGAGACACCTAAGCTGCAAGTCTTTGGACTGTGGGAGGAAGCTGGAGTACCCGGAGAGAACCCACGCAAGCACGGGAAGAACATGCAAACTCCACACAGAATGGTGGTAATGGTGCTAACCACTGCACCACCGCACTGCCCGGATAACTAGATAGAAATGTGATTACGGTTAGGAGACAGAATGGTTTCTTATGCTTAGTGTCATGACATGTCACCAGATGTCATGTCAGAATGTTTTAGATACACACCACACAATCAACAGACAATCACACATTGATTTTCTTCATGCTTTGACTACTGCTATGGTCAGCTGCAAAGCTGGCACCGGAGACGTCACTGTTTGGCGTCCCTGAGAAGTATGGGGCTAGCCCAAGGTGATATAATGTATAGGCCTGTTATGGTTCAGGGCTATTCATCTACCCGCTGCCTGCGTGCATGTTGGAGGTGCAAAGACTCCTGAGCATGTAATGTTAATTTTACCTGTGACCACTGAATAAATCAGCACTGTTTTGAAGTTACTCGGACTGCCTCGTCTCAGAGTTAACGTGGTGAAAAGAACTGGGTCCAACAAGGAGTTGCCACAGCGTATCATCTGTTTCCACCTAACTCTATCCTTGACATCATCTACTCTCACCCCATTTAACTTCATGTCCTCTTTTAGCACATCCATATATCTCCTCTTTGGCCTTCCTCTTGACCTCTTGCCTGGCAGCTCCATCTCCAACATCCTTCTACCAATATAACCACTAGCCCTCCTCTGCACATGTCCAAACCATCTCAATCTGGCCTCTCTGACCTTGTCCCCAAACCAGCCGACCTGAGCTGTCCCTCTGATGTGCTCATTCCTAATCCTGGCCATCCGGGTCTCTCCTAAAGAGAACCTCAACATCTTCATCTCTGCTACCTCCATCTGTGCCTCTTTTCCTCACTGCTACAGTCTCTAACCCATACAGCATAGCTGGTCTCACTACTGTCTTGTTCACCTTTTCTTTGATTCTTGCTGCCACTCTTCTGTCACACAACACTCCTGACACCTTTCTCCACCCACTCCAACCCGCCTGCACTGGCCTCTTCACCTCTTTCCTACACTCCCCATCACACTGGACTGTTGACTCCAAATCCTTAAACTCCTGCACCTTCTTGACCTCAGCCCCCTGCAACCTCACTGTTCCACTTCCCTCCCTCTCATTCATGCACATGTATTCTGTCTTACCACAACTGACTTTCATTCCTCTTCTTTCCAGAGCGGACCTCCACTTTTCCAGGTGTTCCTTCACCTGCTCACACTACAGATCACAATGTCATCCGCAAACATCATTGTCCACGGAGATTCCTGTCTGACCTCATCTGTCAACCTGTCCATCACCATAGCAAACAAGGATGTACTTCTGTAAAAAGCCTTTTGTACAGAATGGGGTGTAGTAGGTTAAGTAGTTCATCCATTCATTTATCTTCTATACCACTCAGTCCCAAACGGGGTCACGGGGTGGGGGCGGAGCCAATCCCAGCTAGCAATCGGGCAAAGGCAGGGTACACCCTGGACAGGTCACCAGTCCATCACAGGGCCAACACACAGACCAACAACCGCTCATACGCACACATTCACTCCTGCGGGCAACTTAGAGACACCAATCAACCTAAGCCGCATGTCTTTGGACAGTGGGAGGAAGCCAGAGTACCCGGAGAGAACCCATGCAAGCACGGGGAGAACATGCAATCTCCACACAGAAAGGTCACGAACCCGCAACCTTCTCGCTGTGAGGCAACAGCGCTAACCACCGTCTCACCGTGCTGCCCCAGGTTAAGTAGTATGTATATTAAATAACTCAGCATTCAAATGAATGATTGCTATGACCACTTTATTAGGTACACTTGTACACCTTCACATTAATGCAGCTATTTGGTCTGATGCAGACAGTAGGGTCAGAAGCCACAGAGTGATCCTGCTCTGTATCAAGCTGCTGCTGGTGGTGTAATGGTAAGGGCAAGATTTCTTGGCAAACATTAGACTCCTTAATATTACAGTTTTTCTTGATTGCTTTGAAGCAGTCGTCAATTGAAACTCCACATTTTCAAAACAGTTAACACACCTGCCTAAACAGTATCACTGATGGCAAAATGACACATTTTGTTTGCAAAAGGCTCCAACCATGCCAAAACATTTAAAATATGCAACAAAAGCAAATTTTGCCTTCAAACAACACAACTTGCAAACAAGTATATGAGCTCTTTCAGTCAGTCATTACACAATGGACAACAAAATACACAACTCAGTGTGAATCAGTGCAACATTGCTTGTCATTGTAGCCTATACCCAGTGCCATTTGTCTTTCTATATAGGTGTCAAATTAGCCTTTTTGCAAAGAATTGGATCCAGAATAAGAAATACTTTGATACAAATTTTATTGAATACATTATCTTTTTTTTTGTAACTGTGGCTGAAAACTGAAATACCGCATATAATAACTAAATATTACAGAACAAAATGTAAACCAAAATACAGTGAAATCTATTGTAAGACATAGCCACTACTCAAACTCGGTCTCTTCTGTCTTGAGAATGGGGCCACATGGCCTCATCCACATCACATTCAATATCCTCTCTTGCAAGGCACCTAGGGAAAAATCAGGCCTACAGACTGATTGCTAATTGAAGATTTGTGTGAAGCAGTGTCAAACAGGTGCTTTAGTGATTTCACACTGATCTTGGTAGTTTCTAATAGTTAGGAATAGATGGTTTCTCTTTGGTTACCATAGCTAAAACAATGGAGTTTGGACTGCTTGAATGACATCCATGTTAACTGTTTTGCTAAAGGGTGGGAAAATGTGTCAATCCAATGAGAACGTGTTTACACATTTGCAATATGTGTCTTCTGCTTTGCTGGGTTAGTGATGATGAAAACTGAGTG
>NW_018128381.1:19175-38910 GCF_001952655.1 Monopterus albus
GAGCAAGAGAAAGGAGGAGAGGAAGAGGGGGAAGCCATTGCTCTCGATTAAGCTACTAGCTTAGCTAGCTTCTAAACTAGCCGACCTAAAGTAGCAATTTAAATTTGGTAGTTAGCAAGAACTTCTGAAAAACAAGTGCTTTAAGTGGTGCAAGCGTATGTTGTCACTCAAAAATTCAGATGAACCTAGAAAATAGTGAGTTTGATTCCTAAACAATCTGGAAGCAAGCACAACGCAGTGCAAATACAGAAAACAGGAAATGAGTACGGTTTACCGCAGGAAACAGCAGTCTGTCAAAGCAATCAAGAAAAACTAACTGAGCATTATTTAAACATGTCTCCCTTTATACTCAAAGTCTACCCACCTTCAGCAGGTTCAAGGACATATGTCACAATTGTGACTGTATTCTTCTGCTGCTAATATGCTGTTGACCTGATTAGGTCCCATATATTTTCATTTTTATCTGTTCATATTTTTATATTGACTTGTACAATTTTTGTTATTTATGTAAATATTGTGTCTTTTAACCTGGGAGCTGCTGGAAAAAATTTCATTGTGCTATACATAATGACAATAAAGTTTCTTGACTTGACTCTTGACTTAACTGCAAGTCACCAGATCTTAATCCAAAAGATTACCATTGGGCTGTGATAGAACAGGAGATTTGAGCAGAATATCTTAGGGATACTTCCACCTTTTTTTAATGGTAATGGTCATATACTTGTATAGTGCTTTTCTACACTTTACAGCACACTCAAAGCGCTTTCACACTGGGTAGAGTAGTCGTCTCCCAACCGGAGGGTCGGAGGTTCGAATCTCGATGCCTGCAGTCCACGTGTCGAAGTGTCCTTGGGCAAGACACTGAATTCCCAAGTTGCCCCTGATGGTTAGAGCCATTGGTTGAGTTGACGCCGCAGATGGCTGCCTCAGTTCTGTACCAGAAACAAATTCCTTGTGTGTAACATACTTGGCCAAATAAAGGTGATTACTACTTGGCCATTCACACTCACACACCTGGTGTTATCACCAGGAGCAACTGGGGGTTCAGTGGCTTTCTCAAGGACACTTTGACATGTTGACTGGACATGCCGGGAATTGAAATGGTTAGGAAACAACCCGCTCTACCTCCTGAGCCACAGCCACCCCCCAGTCCATACCACAAACAATTCAGGCTGCTCAGTCTTAGAAAGGTTTACCTAATAATGTTGCTATTTTCAAAGTCAAAGTGTTTATTTGTCATATGGACAGTTAGGAAACGTGTTTCCCTGTACAATGAAGTTCTTACTTTGCCCTCCACATGAATGCCACAAAACACAGTTAGTGTAAATAAGCATAATATAACTTTCAAGATGCTGTAGGTAACTGCATGACTATTTTACAGTTTATCCTCAATCTCTAACTCTATTACATTTATTAAGTGGGCAGCATTATTATACTGTGATTTGGTACAGCTGCTACCATTATAAAGGTCAAAGTGTTTATTTGTCATATGCACAGTTAGGAAACGTGTTTCCCTGTACAATGAAATTCTTACTTACTTACTCATCCACATGAATGCCACAAAATACAAATGAAATACATAGTAGATAAATAAATAAGACAAAATCTAAGACACTTTAAGCAGCAATGCAGCAATATAATAAAAATATATGAGAATATAATAAGAGAATGTATAAAGTTGTAGTCTTGGTTTTATTTTTAACACAAATGTTCACCTTTTCTTCCTGTACTGATGTAAGAAGCTTTTAGCCCAGAAGCCCAAAGGGGATCAAAAGTTTAAATTACTACCACAATGTAAAAGTAACAGTCCAGCATTCATAGAGCTGATTACCGTATAAATTTACATTTTGCTTAATTAACTTGCAGATATGTCAAGGATTCAAACTTATTCTACTTTGCTGACAACTTTTTCAGACATGTTCCACATGCAATTGTTTTATATGTACCAGTAATAGTACTACAATTGGACCTTTTGTTAAAAGTACTATGTTAAGAAAATTTCTTGTCTATCAAATGGTTTACTTGCAGCAAGTCAAGCAAAAAAGTACAGAGTTGTCTAAAGAAATTCACTTCATGCAGTATATCATATAGTTGGAGACACGCCTGATGGATGTGGCTTAGAAGTGAAGTTATCATGTAAGCATCTTTATATCACAATGGTGGCAATTGTTCCACACCTCCAGTCTATTGATTGTGTATTGTTACAGCTAGATTAGAGAGAAGACAAGAAATATCTCTTATCTCTTCAAACACAGTCAGTTTCAGTCTTTCACTCATGTTCTCTCTGAAAGTTTAACAACATCAAGCTCAGACATAATAATGCAATCAGCATATAATCAATACCACATGTCTATCATGTGACATGGTTTCCATAACAATATTTTTTCTGTATTTTGTTAGGTGTGTGGATATAGTTTTGTAGTTGATGAGTTGTAGATGAGAGGTGAAACGTCTTCGACCTAGAAATCTAGTCCAGTTGTTTTTTCAGCTTATTATGACCTGGATGACTGAGAATCTGCACAGACAAGTTTTGTAGTTAGAACTATTGATTGAATTATACTCTATTCAGTTAAAATCTTTTTATTCTAACTGAAACCTAATCAAGCACCTACACGAAATCTGCAAAATCAACTGTTGCAAAAAAAATCCCATTTGTTGCAATCACTTGTTGACGCCTTCGTCCATCAAAATTCACCAATCAGAGAGCGCTATCAATTCCAAATATGGCAGCGATATTCTCCGGCACGCCCCTCTTTGTTGGCTCGACCAATGGCAAACCGCCGAATACTAGTGGCTAGCGGGGATACGAGCAACTGAGAGATGCAGAATAGTAGGTAGCGACTGGGACCGTTTTATCCTAAACAATTAAATCATGTGAGAGGTGGAAGAGACCCGTTTTATCAGCATGGGGTCAGATTTTTTGAAGAGGTAGTTGACACCGAGGCACCGTACAGGCTACTGACAGGGAGGAATGCACAGAGGAGGTCATTTTCCCGGATTGAGGTAGAGGGAGGTTCCGGCCCTCGCCGCACTGCGAGACCGAAGGCAGCAAAGGTAGCTATATCCGCTAGCTATCACATCCGGACTTCCGGTTAAGATTTTCAACAATACAAAGGTTTAGACGAGAACTGATTTGGTTTAGTTTGATTTTCTGAGACAATGTTTTCGCCGGTCCATTTAAAATTATCACAGACGAAGAAGTGGTTGGCTTATGAATAGACCTCAACGGTTCCGAGTGCTTATTCTTTATGTAGGCAAGACGGGTATTTATTATTTTGAAGTTATATTTCCAGTCCAACCGTCGTTAGCTCCTGCTATCTTGACCGATGCAAGATGATATGAAGTTACAAAGCCTCAGACCAAAACAAGGTTTTGCAGCCTGTGGTGCAGTAACTTCTCCTTGCTATGAATGGGACTTGCCTCTTCTCACTGTCGGGTTTTCGAGGCAAATGCCTTTTAAACCGAAGGTTCCGCCGTTTGTCTCATCTCGGAGCCCCAGCGAAAAGTACGGTACGGTTGGTTAGTAACAGTTAACAAAAACTCCGTATCGATTGTGGAATTGTGCTATGCAACTTGGCTAGCTAACAGTAGCGTTTGAAGACATTTTTCTCTCAGAGTATAATAGCTTGTTTATGTTGTCATTGTGATAGAGTTAATTTATTAGAGAATTTATTATTTTGTGTAGTCTCTTGGGATCACTGCGTTTGACTTAAACTCTGTTCGCGTTGTCTTGATTTTATAACAACTTCTTTGAAATTCGTCGTGTATTTTACAGCTTTGTTACCCTAAGCTACTTGTGTGATCTTAATATAGATTTTTTTTTTTGCATGCATGCATTACTGTGGCTCTGTTATTTCTCTTGCAAAGAAGGAAAGCTGCAGATCTTCTTTGGGTGCACACACAGACACACAGGAAGCTCCTTTTGCAAACATTACAGCTTCATGGATCCATTGTTCAGAAGTGATCCTTGCAGGAAAGAAATTCCCCTGGCTGTACTGTAGACTTATTTTGAAAAGCGATTAGACATTTTTAATGTTGTCTGATTTTGAAAATGTGAAATGGGTTCTGGTAAGGTTGAAATAATTTTTTTTTTGTTTGTGCCAGGTTTGCCCATGTAGATCAACATGTACTGTCCAACACTGAAAACAAGGACGCTGTCGTAGCTGGAGGAGGAGTCCCTGCCCTTACTGTTCCTCTTCCTCCTGTGATCAATGACCGGTCCTAACTCCCCAAGCCAAGCCGGCACCTCCCCAGCCAAGCTGAGCAGGCACGGTCGGTCCAAGAGCACCAGCTCGCACTGCCTCCTCCGCTGCAGCACCCGGGAGGAGTCTTCTGCTTCGCCCCCAAACAACAGTCCCCACTCCCCTGGGGAGAAAGAGGAGAAGGATGGAGGGGTTCTTTTCTACGTCAACCGGACTGGTTTTCCTATTGAGGGTGTCACCTGGGAAAGAATGTGGTCCCATGTGGCTGCTGTGCACCCTGAGGGCCAGGAGATGGTCGACAGGATACGAAACGCTGCATACCTTCCCAGGGTAAGCTCAGTGTTAGAAGTTGTTGACAAAATAACACTTAATGAGAAAATATTTTAACCTTGAAGCAACTAAAGCCCCGCTACCTGCACTGGTACAAAACTAAAACTGAGCAGTCTCTGTGAATCCCCTATAAGCATTCTGTATCTGACATTTCTGTTGATCTTCTGTTGGGCTGCATCACCTTTTTACTTCTCTTTATCTTTGTCAGTATGTGCCTGTGTTATTGTCATGATTTCCAAACACTTGCCCCTGTCATAAAATATGTTGCACTATTTTTAACCAGTACATTTATATTTTGTGATTGTTGTCTTGATGCTGCTTTGTCCGACCTGTTTTGTAACTAGGAAATACAAATGAAAGACTAATGGCATTCATAGCATTGTGAAATCATGCCTCATTTTCCTGCCAGTCTCTTTCTGAAAAACTTCATATTGTGCTAGCCCATTTCTGTTTTAAGCCCAAACCCGAGCATTCAAACCCAGGAAAATGTCATACAGTCAGTATAAGCATATGGAAAGAGGCTAGCAGGGATATGAGTGAAGGTTATGATTGTATATACATACCAGTTTTGGCAGGTCTCATCTTTACCCTGCTGTGAAAAGTTTCAAGTTGTGTCCTTCTCAAACTTACTTTGTATTTGCAGCACCTAGTTAATTGTACCAGCTAATGATTATTTTCATCCCCTGTTATGATGATCACGGTTATCATGGTGGAGGAAATTACATTTGTGGTACGAGTTCTGGCACCAGGTGACGTGCCTCCTAGCCAGACTGTCTGTGGAGGTGTTAATGTCAACTTGTTTTTACACTAGTTTTCACAAATACTGTATACTCACAGGTGTACACTCATATTCACACACAATAAAACATGTTACCATGACGACCAGTATGCTAAATTGGGCTGCCATACCTGTCAAGTGATGTTAATTCTGCTTTTTGGATCTGTCACATTGTGTGTGACTCACTGTGACTCCTGACTCACACACATTTGAACCATCATAACCTGGCTGCAGTTTAGAAAAGTACTGTATGTATGCTTAGATTAAATCAATCAGGAGCTAAAACGTGCGAGATAAAATCACTATTGCTGTATAAGCTCACAGAAATCAGAAGATAAAATTTTAATGGCAATTGCATCTACCCCCCACCCTGCTGAAGTGTTCCTCAGTGAGACATGACAACCCAAACAGCTCCAGTGGTGTGCTGTTCTACATTCTGACTGCCTTGTAGAGAATTATGTTATTTACAGTAACTTGAGTTCATCTGACACAAACCAGAAAACATCCGTCCGCCACCACATTCAATCAAAAGAGGATTTATTTTAATATTCCAGGTTTGCAAAACCTTTGCTCAGCAAACCTTCAGAAATAGTACTGAAATAATAAATGGATTCACAGATTAGGGCCATTGATTGACCTCACTGTTAAGACTTTAGCTAATTGTATAAGTGTTCTCTGGCTTTTATACCAGTGTGAATTATTATTTTTTTTACTTTGCTTTTTTTTACTTTTTTACTTTACTTTGGACAAAACAAGACCTATGGAGACATCACCTTGGGCTCTGGGAAATTATTTGCTACTTTCTGATATTTCTTCAGGCTAAACTATTAATGAAAAAAGTTCTAAACAGATTATTCAATAAAAAATAAGTTGTATTCCCTATGAGAATGCATACTGAACTCACGAGAGAATCATTAAGAATCATTTGTTGAAACTGAGTAGAAATAGTAGTAGTAGTAGTAGTAGTAGTAATAATAATAGGATCTTTACATTGCTCATTGTCTAGTTTTATTGGCTGCACAAAAGACATAAGCCATTGCTGGTTATTCATGTTGGAAGAAACTGTAAACACATGATACACATTTGCTGTTACTGAGGCCCCTCAGCCCAGATTTCTGTTGTAAATTTCCCATTAGTGATTTGGATGAATGCTTGTTGCGGTTCAGGCTGAGGATGAAGGAATCTGGTTGTTGTTCTACTAATTGGCCATGTGGTCACTGGTGACCCAGTTGGCTTGCAGCGCCACAATCCCACACTGCGGTTGTGGACAGGAGGATGATAGGAGGCGTTTGTTTGTGCACACAAACAAACAAACAAACACGCTAACATTGAAAAACTGCACGCACCGAACATGCACATACATATGAGCCCTCTGACTTGTTTGGGCTTTGGTCATCATGATCACGATGCTGATGTAAATGTCAGTTGAAGGCCTGTGTTAGAATTTAAAATTAATTAGAATTAAAGAAAGAATTAAAAATAATTTTAATGGTTTTGGGTGGATTTATTTTCCAGTTTGTCTTGGTAGCTAATATGTAACTAAGCTCGATTGTTGTTCTGTATACAAACAAATTGTATAAAAATAAGTTTGTGTTATTGGAATTGCTTTGCTAGGACACTGCTGTGACAGCATGAGTGCTGTATGCTGGGACTTAACATGTTGAGGCGTTGATATGCAACCTGACTCTGTTACTTTGTGTGTGTGTGTGTGTGTGTGTGGGGTGGGGGGGTGAAAACAGGTGGTTACCACAGATACCGTCACGGATACACTAACCCAGATGGGTTAACTGGGATGGAAGGAGGAACTGTTACCGGGACAAACAGTGTAGTCAACAAAGTTCAGTCAAACTTCTATTTAATAGAATTTAGTACATGCCAGTCTGTTCCACTGACAGATGTATGAAATGGGCCAGCTGCTGTAGGTTTTCATGACTATGAAATTTATTACACCTGCTGTTTACATCTAATGATAACCAATAATATGCAAAAAATCACTGCCATTTATAGAGTTGCCACAAACAAACGAGGCCAATGGTGTGAAATGACACAAATACATTTGAGTATTACTTCCAAAATGTAACCTGTGGTAGCTTCAGGTCGTCATGTGGGTTTGTGTTATTGTCGGTGACCAGAGTAAATGTTTCCACTATCTGTTCCCTCAGTAACAAAGTAGATGTGTTGGCTCATGGACCAAATTATCCCTCTAATACAATCTGGGTAGCAGATAATCCCTGGATACCAACTGGGAAACAAATGGGAAACAAAACTGGCTAGAAGTCATGTGAGCAAAGATCTCTGTCAAAGCTGTTTGAGCAAAAGTAGAATAACAAATCTTTTAATCCAAGATACGGATTCATTATCTCTGTAATAGAAATCTGTGTCCTTTTAAACATTGCTGTAAGTTTTGTCTGATATTCATTTTGTATTCCTTTCTGATACTTTTCAGTTTTCATTTGTTGAATGTATACATTTGTAGTAAAGCATATTAGCATGGCTCATAAGCAGAACATGACGGGTTGAAACTGGTTTACTATGAATGTGCTGTGTGTCCTCTGCTACGTGCTAAGTGACGCGTGGCCACTGGACAGGAGCAGGGACTTGCGGTAGATGTTGTCAAGGAAGGAGGAGGTGGTTGTTTTTCATTGCCATAACCCATTGTCATCCCATTGTGATGGATAAAATGTCTCTATTCAGGCTCTGACAATAGGATTTTATGTTGGATGGCATTAACAGATGGCTTTGAAACTTGACCTGTTAGTTTGTCAGTAACAAGAAAACTGCTACATGATAAAGTTTCTGCTGTGACAAAGTTATTTTTCTGGGTTATCAGTATGATAACTACTCATGTCAGGGTCCAGATGAACCCTGGGCCACTGAAACTGGCATGTTGTATTTGTCTTTGTCTGTGCACCTTCATGTGTTTTGTTTTTTTTTTTTTTTAGATAATTTGCAACACAAATAGCATGTTTTGGATCAGACGCCTGCCATCATGGATTAGTTTAGACAGATGTGATCTGAGGCAGAGAATTACGGACTACAGCAGTCATAGATACAAGCCAGAACTAAGCAGTACTGTAAATCCTCAGGAAAAAGCTGGCACCGCTCCTTATAGAAAAAGGGATGACTGCAAGAAACTGGGAGATTTGCACTGAAATGTTGCTTAGTTGTTTGTTTCCTAGCTTTTTCTCTCTCCACACACTCAGAAAGACACAGAGAGAGCGACATTCCTCAGGATGTCCCACTCTAAAGATATCTTCACAGCAGGACATATGATCCATCTCTATCCCCCTCCATCTTGGTTGTTTCCATTTTTAATGTGCACATAGCAGAAGTACTTTAAAGGTCATCGAGGGCACTGCTATATGAAGCATTTCTTCACCTCAGTGGTGCTCACACCTGGGGCTTTTTGCACTTTGATGGTACTTGCATAATGATAATCACTTTTATTGACCAAGTATGTTACACACACAGGGAATTGGTCTGTAGTACAGAACAGAGGCAGCCGTCTGCGGTGCCATCTCTCACACACACACACACATGCACACCGATGGTGGCACTGTCCCCGTCCCTGCGAGGTGACCTTGGGGGTCAATGTCTTGCCCAAGGATACTTCAACATGTGGACTGGTGAGAACGGGAATCGAACTGTTGCCATTCCAGTTGAGGGACAACCGCTCTACCTCCTGAGCCACAGCCACCGCAATTCAAGAAGCATTGAGCTGTATTTCTGCACCTCTGAGTACAGTGAAGTTCTAATTAAATGCCTAGTTCTTGTTTTAAAATGGAGAGGAGATAAGGGGGTGGACAGGAAGGGAGGTAGAGGCAGATTAATTACCAGTCTAAACTGGGATTCTGAAGTGATGCTCTCCCAGCTGGACTCTAGTGGAGAGGAAGCGCTTGTTACTGACTCTGTGTTCTTATTCACATGTTTAATTTTTAGACAATCTGTATGCCAGGATGACTTGGGAAGGGTTCCCAAGTTCATGTACAGTTTGGATATGTAAGTGACAAAACCACTTGAAATGTCATCATCAAATGTCACTTTCTACCAGAGCTGCAGCCAAAAGACAAAATGCTGCAGTCTGCATTGAATGGTTCATAAAGTGTAATGGGCCATGTTCTGTGGGAAAAGATGTTGTGTTGTAAACTCTCTGCAGAGTCTGAATTTGAAACACATCTGAGTGAGCATGCAGAATGTCCAGTGCCTCGCTGAAGGACACACTGAAAGGGCAGATGGCTGTTTGTGGTGACTGAACATGTAACTTTGTGCTGCATTTAAAACTGAGTCATTTTGGATGGAGGTTCTGTACTGGATGTGGTGGCGGCGGGCCTCTGTAGCAGGGAGGGTTCACCTCTCATCTCACTGCCTGACCTAGCAGAAAGCAGCTTTTGTGTGTGTGTGTGTGTGTGTAACATACTTGGCCAATAAAAGTGATTATTATTATATAAGTGCCATCAAAGTACATGCAGCCCAATGTATTACGCCGTAGTGAGGATTTCACTACATGCGAGATTATTTGGAAGTAAAACCTGCTATTTACTGGTCTTGGCTGGTTTATGGGCCGTGTGACTATTGACAGGCCTGATAAATAGAAAGGGGGCCAGTTGGGTTTGTTTCAGTGATTTACTGACTGATTCATACATGTTGTGTTTTATAAAGTTTGTATGTTGAGTGACAGTGACAAGGATCCTTAATTGAAGAATATTGTGTGTATGATGTGGTGTTCTCCCTCACTTTGCAACTTGGATTCTGACTTTTTCTCTTTCCTTGGGGAAGTAAGATTAGTGACAGAACACTGTGACACGTATCAGGGCTCACCCTCCATGTTGTTCCGCTGTTTTCTTCCTCAGCTTTCTATTTGTGCTGTAAATAAATAGTGAAGCACAAACACAGGAAATGATAGGGCTATGGTTCAGCCTCCCTGCATACAGACATGCACGACACACAAGCTGCCTGTGTGTCAGAGGAAGTGTTTGTTGTGTTTGAGCCTGTCTCACTCTGTGTTGGTAGACCACACAGTGGTCTAAGGTGGTGCACACCACACAACCCCAACATTTTGGCTTTGCCAGTCTTTGACACTTTGTTTGCTAACAATAAGTGACCTGCAAATGTTCAAATTTAAAGATATTAACATCTGAATGTTATCACACACTGATTTGCTCATAATAATGTGTACAACTCTCGTCTTTCCAGCATCCTGTTCCCTCACTCCCGACCTTCAGACCGTCCATGTCGGTCCCAGACTGGCTCGTGGCCATCCAGAACTACATGAAGGCTCTGCAGTATCCTTTCACACAGAAACAACACACCTGCTTGTCAGGTGACGTTAGTTCTCCTAGCGCCTCATCATATTTGATGTTTGCAGGGTTATCGGGGCACCAACATGGCACCAACTTCAGGAGCACGGTGTTAAAAGTGGAGGGACAGATACAGCAATGAAAACCTTCAAACCAAACATTCTGTTGCCCTCAACATTTTTGTCAGATACAACCACACAGGAACCCAGTTCTTTGAAATCAAGAAGAGTCGTCCACTGTGTGGGTAAGTGAACTGGAAAAGGGTCAATTGCTGTATAATTTGATTATAGTATTATTAACACAACAGCCCAGTTATCAGAATTGTCATGTCTGATTGTCTTAACTGCATTCAGTTCAGTTAGCGTTTTGTATGTTTTGAGTTAATCGCTGATACAAAGAGATGCTTCTTTACACTGATGCTGGCATGGCTGTCAGTAGTGAGTAAAACATTTTTTCACTGTCTGCAAGTAAATAACGACAAGCCTGTTAATAAAAGACTGGCAGGTGAAGTGGCTGTGAGACAAGTAGTAAAATTAGTAGCTTAATCTGGTTACTCTGAGTAGTCGGGTACTAATGTGGATGTTACTGATGCTACTGACATTTTCCAGTCACCTTATTCAGGAGCTCTGGATCCAATCAAAACAAAAACCCCAGTAGAAGAGGCTATTTTTTATCTTGATGAGTAGTTCATGCAAACAATACTGTAGATGCTGTAACTGAGAACATGTGATTTAATTAAAGGGAAGGATCCTGGAGCCGTGAGCAGAGAGACTGCCAACTCTAACCTTTGAGAAGAGAGGCCTCACTTACATTGTTGGCAGTAATATGACGGGTTTATAGACACATTAGTTTGGGATGTAACGTAGTACCATCCAACTCATGGTCGTCTCTGTGTACAATGTTTAGGTCTTATACCAAGTTGCTTGTAGAACATGTTGATGGTAGTGGTAAATTGTAGCTGACATAGTCGCTCATCACTGACCACACCCACATCTTGTGCTTGAGCTTGTTTAAAATCCTGATGTACCAACAGTCTTCAAATTTAAGTGACTGCTTTGAAAATAAGTTCTCTTTGTCTCTCTTTGCTCCTTGCTTGTCCTGTCACCTTCCGCCTGCTCATATTTCCTCATATGGTCACTGCTTCTCTTCCTGTCCTCCTTCTCACCCCTTTTGCCTCTCCACCCTCCTGCTGCTCCTCTTCTCCTGTTGCTTTGTGCTGCTCCTACTCCTTCACTTCTCCTTCCTTTTCCTTGCCTCCTGCTCATCCCCTTCCCTTTCCCCTTCCTCTTCATCTTCCTCCTCCTCCAGGTTAATGGAGACAGCAAGAGAGATGATCAGGGAGTCTTTGCCAATCAAATGCCTTGAAGCCGTCATCTTGGGGATGTATCCTTTCCTACATACCCCCACCCACCCACACACACACACACACACACCGTGCACTGGGCCAGAAGGTTATGTTGTTATCTGTGTGTGAAATCAATGAGACATGCTGATGCCCCACCACCATCGCCACCCTTGCAGCTCACTGTGTTGCTTGGCAACAAGCCCACTTCAAAGTTTAACCCCCCACCATACACATACTGATGAGCTTAGTATCATCCAGCAGTGCTTAACCCTATAAAGCCATTTGTATCATATTTGATACGCCAGTTTCTGAGCAGATAAAAATCGCCAAAAATGCCCCATGTATCAAATGTGATACAAACAAAATAAAAATATTCTAAATAATATGGCACATTTATTCCTATATGCCTGGACTGTCTGTCTATGCATAAATGGCAAATGAAAATCTTGAATCCTGGATTTTCTTTTGGATTTTGTTAAAAGGTTTAATAAACATCTCATGTCCAAAAAATTTGACTGTTCTGGTTAGTTTTTGATGTGTTGGGCTTTACAGGGTTAAATTTTAAAGCAGCAGTGTCGTTTTTGCAGCTGCTTCATCGCTTAACTTTGAGAAAACCTGAAATTGTGTTAAGATGTCTCAGTTTAAAATTAGAAACCAATTTGATTATTCACTAAATGTATTACGTCCCATTTATCCAGTCTTTATACTGATAGGCATGTTTCATATGGTACTGTATAAAATAAAAGATATATCAATTAAATATTGTGGTAAATAATGACAGTATTCATGATTTGCTCCTGTAGCCTTCCAGCAGAGCTTCAGGTAAATGTCTAAAAAGGAAATTCATGTAGGTGACACATTTTTTTGATTTCAGAAATTCCACTTCAGCCTTTAAGTAAGATAGGAAGAAATATTAAGTGCACTTACTAGTTCATAGCAGCGCATGTTTGTTTCTTGTCACCTTTTGCCATGCCCCACCTAGGTCACCTAGATGGGGAGGAAAAAAAAGAACGAATCAGGCCCCAGCGAGAATTGAACTCGCGACCCCTGGTTTACAAGACCAGTGCTCTAACCTCTGAGCTATGAGGCCTCACCTGTTTTCAGAGGTGAACGGCCAACCTTTTAAATGTCAACAGCAGGGAAACACACCCTGATGTCACACCAGCTATTGTTTTGCTAATGTGCTACCAACCCAACCAGTTAACTGGATGTGTGTGTATTCTGCTCTGGGCTCTAGAGTCAGCCCTCATTCCCTATGTCCAGACTCAGGGGATCAAATAAATACTGCCAATATAGTATAAAATCTTGTATGCGTACCCCCCCCCAACACACACAATCACCCACACAGTTGTGGCTCCTCCTCCAACAGTTACCAACAGAGTGAGACAGTGTGAGGGGAAGACATGAGGGATAAATAGCAACTGTTGTTGTAGCTTGTGGTGTGTCTGTTTGCCCTCTGCTGCTGATTCCTTTCCTTCCCTGTAAACAGTGATCTGCTTTCTCTCCAGGACATTCAGGGTTTATCTTGTCTGACACCAGCTTTGTTTGTGGGCTTGTGTGTCAACTGTGTGTGTGTTTGGCTCTGTCTCACATCATTTTAACCATCACTGACTGGTGTTTTGAAGAATAAACCTGGAGTACAAAGTGGCCTCAGGCTGGATAACAGTCATAGTGGTGAGATATTTATATCAAGACCTTGACTAGGCAATATATAAACTGATATAAAGACTGCATGAAACATTTCATTTGCAGAATGTTTGGAGCCTGCAAAACAGACTACACAGCCACAAGTTTTGGACACTTGAACATTAGACTTAAGAACTTGTAGTTTGCTTATGATGAAGATGAGAGGTTGTAGTGGTTTCTGTGGCAACTGAGAGGGAGCGTCGGAGAGAGCTACTGTTAGCAGTGTCACATGTCCTCCGTCACAGGAAGTGTTTTTAAAGTCATTCATTAGAAAGGAACAACAGGGTGTGTTGTGTGCCTGCTAAAACTAGCGCTGCAACATGTGACACATTGTTAGCTGAAGGTGGAGGTCAGCATAAAGTTCCTCTCAGACATGAACAGTGCACATCCAGACATGTTCATCATTATTTACAGTCAGACATATCAGCAGAGCAGTTAATATAACCCTGGGTGTGTCTGTTGTTCTACACTGTCAGCAGTGGAGTTAAATAACATGCAGGTGATCATTTGTGCTTGAGTGGGAAGGAAACAAACTATTAAAACTCACGATGCTAAATTCTAGTGAAAGTTAGTTTGTAGAAATACCATGAAACAGCTATTTTTTTTACAGACGGTAACCCTCTAAGATAATCACCCATGCTATAAATTAAGTGTTGGTTGCTGTAGCGCTACCATGTCGGTGTGTTCCTGACAGAAAATAGCCCACGTGCATGATGATCTCAACAGCTGATTTTTATTTTCCTTTTAAAACAAACTAAAATGTAAGTGTTGACACATCAAATTACACGAGTATTAATTTTGTCTGTAATGTTTGTACAGATGGTAAATGCTGCACATTTTTTAACTGTTGGTCTAATTTTGTGAATATTTAATGACAACACAGCAGTGCCGTGGCATCCAGGCGGCTGAGGTGTCAGACAGGTTCTCTGGCCAATGACAGGCCTCTGAAGGCGTATCAGAGCAGATGGTTGGCTGCTGGCTGACAAAGACACCGTCCAGATCTGTGTGTGTTTGACAAGTGTCAGTGTTGGAGCTGTGCACTTTCCAGCAAGAGAGTGGACTAAACATAGAGCTCATTCAGTTATCACTTGGATTAATTGTAAATAACAAAATATTTTATGAAGTTGACCAGTTTTTTTTAAGTGAGCACAAATACAGGGAACAGGCTGGTATGAACATGCCTCTGTAGCCCAGAGAAGGATGACTCCCTTTCTGTTTCTATTCAGATTTTACTGGACCGAGTTGTCATGTCAGTGCTGCTGTTTCTTGTCAGTCAACCACAGGAAATCAGGTAGATGGAGAGGAGAAGGGAAAGGACATCGACAATCAAGAGGCCCACCTTAATCCATCTAGAGCCTGAGAAGGTTTCCAAACACACACACATCATCCCCTCAGACTTCTGATGCTACCAGATAGTCTTGTTGTTGTTAAATAACAGCAAAGCACAGCAGTCAATCAGAAGAATTCAGCCAGACGAGAGGGGATGCACAAACTGGCGGTCAGAGCCATTGTTTACCCTGTGGCATTTTCTTGGTCCTGGCCTTCTGAGAGTCTGAATGAATCTACCTTCACATGTCTCATGCTGCTCTGCTGTGACAGATCCAAACAGACACTCTCAGGTTTGTACCCAAGTGTAGTTTTTTAAATTTATTTTAATTTGTAGTCAGTGTTCAGCTTCGCAGGGGCTGTCAGATTTGGATATGGTCGATTAGTTCATCTTAAAAACAACAACAAAAAAAACAGCATTTTAGGGGAACTCTCCTGATCCTTAACTGGGTGTGTTGACCAGCTACATGACCAATGGGCTGACATCTCTCGAGCGTTTCCCCATCAGTTTCAAGACTCAGTTTTCAGGCCACTGCTTCCACCACGTTGTGCTTGGCGTCTACTGCAATGGCCGATATGGTTCTCTGGGCATGAGCCGCCGTCAGGACCTGATGGACAAACCGCTGACACACCGCACGCTGGGAGAACTGGTGGCTGAGTTTGAGAGCTCTTACAAGAGATACCAGCACACGCTGAAAAAGGTAAGGGGGGGGGGATGATAGATGGATGAGGTGAAGGATGGAGGCGGGTTATGGAGTAGGAAAAAAAGTATTGGTAAAAGTAAAGGAACATATTCTCCGCTCCCCTCAGGTGAAGATCGGCCTGTACGTGCCTCATGACCCCCATGTCTTCCAGCCAATCGAATGGAAGCATTTGATGCTGAATGCTGCACGATTGGGAGCTCAGGAAATGAGGAAGGAGCTGGAGAAACACGGCCGAGACATGAGGATGAAGGTACGTCTCGTTGGCACACACAAGGTGGTTTTGGATGGAAACCATTTATATGCTCTAGGGTGTGATCTTACTTTTTACAGTAAGTGTGTTGATGATACATATTTTTGTTCCAAATCCTTAAAATTTGACAAATTTCACATAAGAGAAATTCAGGTATTATGTGTCTACATCTGTATTTTCTCAACTGAAGCCACTGATACAAGTAACAGCACTACTGACCTGATAAAATGTTTAATTGGCGTCAGTAAAGGGAACTATCAATGAAATACTAGTTAAATTCCCCTGATAAAACACATGAGTTTCTGCATAAACACAGAGTAAACACAGTTTCTGTTTATGGCCAGGTGAAATTCTTTGTGCTGCCTGTGAGTCAAGTTCAAACAGAATTTAGCAAACTGACTTTGTTTCTTCTGCTGCATTTTATTTCCTCTGAGACTTAGATCTGATCTGACACAGGAACCAGTGCTGCTGCTTGGCTCATATTTTAACTATTTTACATCATATTTTTGTATCACCTTTAGTCTAATTACTCTGGATTTAACTCATGTTCATTTTTATTCTCTGTGTTTGAATCAAATAGAGTTCAGAAAAAACACTAAAGGAGATTTTTAATCTTCCTGAGTCTGAACAAGGGCAACACCTTCTGCTCTACTTTTCCATGACTCTGAGAGGGATGGAGTTTCCTTAGGGCTGAACATGGAAAATAAACTGTCAGGAATTATTTAGGGCATGATGTGCAGGAAATGAATGTGTGTGTGATAAAGAGAGGGACACAGAGAAGTGGGTTGAGAGAGTTTAAATGTTTTATTTGTGCATTTATATGTTTTTTTTTTTTTCTCTACACATTTTTGAATATTTCTGCAGCACAAGCAATTCCATGTGCATGCCTGTGTATTGTGTGTGAGATGCTGGCGTTGGATAGTGGTACAATACATGGCCTGTACTGTGTGTCAGCAAGATATGTAAGTGAGTGAGTGTGCAGCTGTCATGCATCATGCACAGCGGTCTATGAGACTTTGATATAATCTCCAGAGAATGTGAACTTATTGTGAACAGACTTGCTCAGACGTGCTCTTGTAGTGCTGCCCTTATAAGGACCCAGTCTGAGTGAGGACTGTGAGGATGTTTGTCTGTCCTCTGAGGGATAGGATTAGTTTTTAGGGTTGAGGGTAGAATTAGGGTTAGTGGTTGTGGAGTGCACAAGTGGAGACTTTAGAATGTGTAGGACTCATAGAGCAGCAGTGTTTGTTTCATTTGTCATAAAACATGTGACATGTACACAAAGACATTCACATACAGTATATACACTATCAGTCAAAAGTCTGGACACACTTTCCCATTCAATAAAAAAAAAAACAAGGCAGGGATAGAGAGGTGTGACGTTTTCTATCTGCTTAGTCCTCCTAAGCTTCACAGACTAGTTGAAGCTTAGCTAAAGAAGGCTGTGGGCCATGTGAGGTAGGAAACACACACTGACCCATATATCTGAGAGTCACATGACAAACAGGACCAGCTGTTGAGATAGAAGCCACTTCCTGGCTCCTGCTCCTCCCAGAAAAACATGCCCTCCATGTTCATCGTGCAGTTTTCTTCTCCCACTGAGTTCTCAATGATAGTGTCACGTTGCTGTTCAACACACACGCATACAAACGGCCTCATTTATAGCTATAAACTGCTTTTCCTGCATGATTCATCTGGCACAGCAGTGTTTCAAGATTAAGGGACATAAAGAGAAAAACACATTGTCGCACTCTTGGATCGGACTCTGCACTTTCTGCCCTGCAGCTGAATAGCAGCAGTGTTTGTTGGCGTCATTCTAGTTTGTGTACGTCGAAATGCCCGAAGAAGTTCTTTGTGAGCGTGAAGCAGGGAGTAAATAGAAAACCAGCATGTCTCCTGTGCCAAACCATTCTCACTGGGTGAATGTTGTCATGAATATTGTGTCAGACTGGTTTGTTGCTTTACTGATATAACACTGACACTAACATCATGCATGTAGAGCTGAAACCATCAGTCGCTCTATTGCTTTTAGAATTTATTAGTTGATTGAGAAATGTGAGAAGTTGCAGCTTCTTTTCTATACATATGGACCAGGCAGTTTGACATTGTCACTGTGGCAATTTAATTTGACAGTTTGTAGACTATATAATCAATCAGTTAATTGACAAATTATTTTTGTCTGCTAGGGGGCAGGACCAAAACAAACTGGTACACAACCACTGTAAATATTTGGCTTGGAGAGGTGCTAAGGTTAGACTAATACATTCTTACACATTCATCAGACACACAACAGCAACATTTGGAGTTGTCTGTGTTTCTGCTCGGTATGAGTCCAGTATTCACTCTCCTCTTAGCTCTGGTTTGTGCTCCACCAACTCTTTAGAAAAATATGACTCTTCAGTAGATGTTCCACCTGTTTTAGCAGCTAGGCTGTAATGTTGTCTGCTGCTTGGCGCTGAGCAGTGGTTTGTCAGGGCTGCTGCTGTGTGAACTGAGGCTGATGACAGTGCTCAGGGCCCCAAGCATGCAGTAAAACCAAAACACTGAGCTGGAAAAGCTGCAGAGTAGGGATGCACCAGTACCACTTTTTTCAGTGCAAATATGAGTACTCACATTTGTGTACTTGCCTTGTGTACTTACTGATTGTAGCTTTTTTTTCATAGTAGAAACACTGCAATCACCATAAAGGTGTAGTGACTTTAGAGGGTTTCATTTCATGAGATTTACTTTCTGATAGTTGCATTTCTGCAAGTTTGTTGTTGTGTTCTGTTTCTTCAACAGGTGTGTGACTAATTAGTCTCCATGGCTGTTGGTTTTGTTGCACATATCGAGTGTTGACGTCTGTGTAAAATGTGTCTTTATGCCTGCGTGTCTGTGTGAGACGTGGATGGAGGGGCGCTCACACACAACAGAGAATCAGAGCTCACAGTCGCTTTTGTTGTTGTCACTTATCTTAAAATATCTCTGGGCCGCTGAAATTTCTTCTCTGCCTCCTAACGACCGGCTCAGCCAGTGTGAGGTTAATGTGATGCTGCCATTAATTGGTATCGGTGGATAACTTGTACGAGTAGAGTACTAGAGGGTGGTATTGGCACTGGTGCATAGTGTAAACATGTTGTTGATTTGTGTGTTTGCTTTTTTCCTCTTCTTTTAGATCCTGAAATCATCCAGTGCCCAGTCACCAATCAAGGAGCGGAGCCGGGGGAAATCTTTATCACCACGGCGACGACAGAGCAGTCCACAGCGACGCTTCCCACATCGCAGAGACAAGTCGTAAGTGTTTTCCATCGTCTGGTTTGTGCGTCAGGACAGATGGCGGGGGGGTCTCTGCAGCTGATGGGGTTTTTAGAGTAGAGAAGGTTTTCAGACTCACCAGCACCTTTTGGCTGCTGGGGTGGTACTTCTTCCTCCTCTCACTGTCTTCAGGTTAAGGAGAGTTTAGAGATTATTCTCGATGGGGGGACAGCACCAGAGCCGCTCACAGGCGCTCAGCTCAGCGTTCTCACCAGTCAGACAAGTCCTCGCTCTGTTTTGCTGACACGAGGCGTTGTCACTGTGGCGTGTGTGTGTGTGTGTGTGTGTGTGTGTACACCAGCAGCAGCGGCCTCTCTTCCTGTCTGAGATACAAGGGAAAAACATTAGTCCTTATATAGAATTAGATCATTAAACCAAACTCCCCTGAGAAATGTCTAAATTTAAAGCTGTCTTGCTCAGTGGCCATGTACACATATTGAAGGACATGACTGAAGATCTTGTTTGAATTGTTATGGGCTGCCTTTAAATTGGCACTAATATAGTCTTGCAGATATGAGATATG
>NW_018128381.1:39074-39394 GCF_001952655.1 Monopterus albus
CCCCCCCCCCCCCACACACACACACACACACAGCTGTTAGTGACATTCCTGGTGTTGCCGCTTGACGTGCCACTGCAGTGACCTTTCTTGTGAGAAACTTGAGCCGGCTTAACTGACTAATTACTAAATAATCTGTGCGTGATGCTGGCCCCCGCCACGACTTGGTTTAAGGTTAGGATTAGGTTAGTGTAAGTCTCCAACAAATGGACGCAAATCAGTTGAAAGATATTACCCAGTCCTTTTAACCAGGAACTCAGAGAGACGAGGCGGACCACTTGGATATATAAAAAATAACCGTGCTGGTTTATTCAAAGGGTCAC
>NW_018128381.1:39852-66028 GCF_001952655.1 Monopterus albus
TAAACATTCCTATACAACAAGTATCTAATCAATATCTACCTGAGTAAGAAATTACCTAACACAGTGTAAAGCGTTTGTTTTACAATAGACAGAAAAGACACGAGGCACAACAAAAAGACAATATAAAAATACACAAACAGGACTTTGAAGTAAAATACAGGATTGAGCAAAATTGTGAATTCAGTTTTGTAGATATATATATATTTTTTTTTTACCACTAAGAAAGTCACTTTTGGCTTTTCCATTGAGGGGTCGCATGTTGACATTTGGTCACGTGTTTTACGCCGGATGCCCTTCCTGACGCACCCCTGACTCTAAACCGGGATGACGCAGCGAGAGCGCTGCACCATTAGCCTACCAGGGGTGGCTACCAGATTTTTTTTTTTTTTAACTACTGAATAGTTACAATAATAGATTACATACTCCTGAGTTGATTACCAAAGGTTTATAACCGTTATGCTTACAAATGTGAAGTATTCACTAACCCACGTCCTAAACTTAATACTTCCCCATCTACTTAAAAACAGTGCAGACATAAAAACTACAGCATTCACATTTACATATCATGTTGCATTAATCTGTAAGTGTGTACAATGAGTGAACTGAGATGAAAACGTTTCCTATTAGTGCTAATCTTCTTTTCAATCAGACTCTGTTATTTTAATTTTTTTTTTTTTTTTTTTTAGAGGTCCGTGGTTCCACCAGTTCAGAGAGAGGAATGATCAGGAGAGCAAGAGAACACTCATTAGCACTTTAAACCACTTGAATGTGGTACTTAAAAAGCTATTACTGCTATCAACCCGGCACTTAATGTGCTGCCGTTTCAAAGCGAGACTCCAGCCGTAATCTGCTGCAGCTCTAAACAGCCGAGAGCATCACCGTGTTACTCCAGCAGCAGGAGGGGGCTGCATGTGATACAGCTACAACAGTCAAAAACAACTTAAAGCATAGTGCATCTCAAAATATATTAGAACATTAAAATACTTTAAAATGCACTTCTGTAATTTTCCATCTCATTTCTCTACTTTTTGTTAACATCCCTCTGAGTGGAGACAAGTCAAGAGAATATAAAACACAAGCCATGAGTAGCAATACACTGGAGGGGGGGGCAGGCAGAGAGAGAAGTATCTGAATGAGTAGAGAGAACAACGAGAAGAAAGAAACATTAAGGAGGATGTCAACATGATAACGGCCGCCTGCATGATCACTGTTTCTCTGCTTCTACTCAGGCCGGCCTCAGTGGACAAGAAACCTCCAGAGCTCAGCACTCTCAACGACGGCTACCAGATCCGCATCTGATCCCCTGCCTCCACCTCCAGAACACTTCAAGTCCTCCCACACCCGTCTGAACACTTCAACCGCCCTGCAGAAACCACTGATCTGGACCAGTGATTTCAGTAACATATCCACAAATACAAAGAAAAAAAGGAAAGAAAACGGAGAAAAGTCAGGAAAAATTTAACAGGTTTTGTACAAATAACTCATCAGATTTAAGGAGCCACTGATCTCAACAGTAATGGTATTAAAAAATTGAAAATATGAAAGACAGAATTAACCAGAATGACTATAGATGTAAAATATAGGTCAAAGTATTTATATTGTGCACTGAACTCTATACAGTGCTCTGACATCACGTAAAGCACCTTTAAAAAAGGCTGTATTCAGCCCGTGTGTTCACACAGTAAACTAACACACCGTTGGCCAGCTGTTTGCTGCAGACACAGCTGGAAAATGAGACAATTCAACTGATCCACGTTCAGCTGCAGCCAGTTTGTCCAGTCAGACAAAGAGCAAAGGCAGAAGTTGTCGGCTGAGTGAATGCTGCAACAGAAGCCTCATTCATGTCACGTTTACAAGACGAGCGCCAAGTAACACGGTGATGAATGTATTTTGGTTTAAAACCCTGATAACAGAAATCACATTTAGTCAGTAGTGGAACAGTCTGTCTGTATGTCCACATCTGTTACACCCACAGAACGTGTCAGTCTTCAGACTGAGAACTACAGGAGTCGGTCCCCCCGCTGCTGCACTCTGACCAGCTCTAGTCACAGAATGGAGGCGTTAGATGTCCTGCTTATTGGCATCCTGAGGGAATCTATAGGGAGACTACATAAAGGATTTTCATTCAGATTAAATCCTTAATTTAAATAAAGAAACTTTCAAGACTGGATCGCTGAAAGTTGAATTGATGATACAATCATCTGTCTGCTTGAAGGAACAACCGACTTCTGTGGTTTTCATCTGAAATTGTAACTTGAAGGACAAATTGTGTGCAAAGATCTTTGTTCGGCTACGCTGCACCAGGTACATGTTTTGGGGGGGGGGCTCAAACCTTCAGTCCTGGCTGTTTAAACAGGTGCTGTCCACGTTAAACATCAAACACACACTGTGTAGTGTACACCACTTGGAACCACAAGGCGTACTACAACGATGGCACCAAATTCTGAAAAAACATGCTACAAAAGTGCTGCTTAGAAACAGACCAGTAGGACACCAGTGCAGCGGCGTGGCTCCCTGGGGCAGGTTTAATAGTTTCTAGACAACAGTGACACAGACCAAGGAGACCCAGGGTCTGGAGTCACGGACATTTTGGTGAGTAAGTCACATTCATCGTTACTGTTACCCCTAAATTCTACTGGATGCGCCAGCATTGCGTTCCGTTTGTGGTGCGGTTGCCGGAGCTGATCACTGCCAGTCTAGTCGATGGCTGTGATTACACCAGGCCCCCCTGGTTGGGTCCTCCATCTGTCCCACGTGTGGCTCTTTGGTCCGCTTCGCTAAAGATACACATCAATTTTTTTTTGAATGTCGCTTCTGACAAAGCTGAGCCCACCAATCAGATGACGCTTTGCCTGAAAGATATCAGTGTGAAACAAAGGCTATGAAATGATTGAGGATGAGTGCACTGTTAACAGCAAACATAGCCACAAATCTTTGATCCGTGTTTCATAACTGTAACCAATAAATTAAATTGAACCTTTAACTGTTGTCTGTCTGTAGGTGACAGCATCAGTTGGAGGATTGTGGGGCTCTTTGTTCAGACTGTGAGTTTATTTGATGTATCGCTTTTTGCTGAATGTTACAGGGACCGAGAACTACATCCGTTCTATCGTAGCTTTTTGTTTCAACAGTAAGCTATGCACATGCTGAGTTAGAGCAGGTTATGATTAAAAAAAACAAAAAACAAGAATCCCAGTCTTCCACAATTCACACAAGAAGGTGTTTGTGGCTCGATCTACACACAGCAAACCACACTTAGAGCATGTGGACAGAAATTTATCTGGGTCATTCAGAATAACTCTACACATAAAAAAAAGCCCAAATCCACAACTTTGTGTAGATCAGCCTGAGGCGTTATCACTGATTCAAGGTGCTGTGAAGTGTTTTCACACCTGACATTGGGCCAGCAGTGGACCATCGCACAGCCCAGAGCCAGAGGTCTGACTGTCACAGCTCCAACTCTGGCACCAAGCCGCCAGCTCAACATGTGTACCGAACGTTGTGCTGATAAGGCTTGTTAGCATTAAATGAAGCACAAAGCCGCTTCGCTTTTTGAGTATTCAATCTGTTTGATGTCAGGTTGGGAACAAACTGATGAAGAAACATATCTCGAACACTTTTAAGGAAAGACAAACACCTGTTCTCTGACTGTTGTTCGTGTGTTTTTGGAACAATACTAAAGGAGATTTAACAGTTACCAAGGACCTAAAGCTCCCTCTGTTCTCCGCTGCACAATGACGACGAAGACTTCGGATTCAGAGACAAACGACTGCGCTTCAGAGGATTTTACACAGCAACAGTGACAAACTACAACAACCCGCACACAAACTATGACTGCTAAGTGTTACCGGAGTCGCAGACGACAAAACGACAACTCGAAACAGTGACACTCGGTGTAGCAGCTGAAGTCTGTTTTTGTCAGTTTGCCATAGAGATGTCTGTGCTCGACAGTATATCCTAGTGAAGGCTTCTGTCTTTGTTTTGCTGTTTTATAAAACTATCTTTGGAGTTGTGTGTTCTCAGACCAGTTGTATTGAGACGGGTTTGTATTCTAGGATTATGAATAAGAAGTATTCGTTCAAAAACATGAACTTGTTCTTGTAACACTTGTTTTTTTAAAGGCCTTTGGTTTGTTTCCCATGAGCTGAAACCACATTTATCAACTCCTCCTTAGGCCTAAACTTGCTGTTCTGAGCTCTGTCCTAAAATCAGCGATTAATACGGCAACTTAACACACTGGACACAAATTTGGTGGCACACAGATTTTGCATCTCTGTTCTGCTGAGGCCCATTTTTCAGCTGTGAGGTCACCAATAGCATTTTAGGACTTTTAATGTAAATTCTGTCCATCCTTAAAACTAAACCAATGAAGGAAATAAATGATATTAAAATGATAAATCTTTGCTGGCCAAAAAACTAACTTTTGTATTTGTGCACTGTGGTTGCTGAATTGACAAAAATAGATTTTCTGCAAAAAGCGGACCCAAATTTGTGTCTTTGCTGTGTTTTGTTGGACGATCACAGGCGTTTGCCACCACACCCCTGGCGTTTGGCTACTGGGCTTTGTTTGCCTGTTATATGTCCTGAAATTCTGTGACCACCTTCGGTTCCTGTTTCTGGAAACACATTTCTTGTTGTAAACTTTAAAAAGCAGAGAGATTTGCTTTGTGCTGCAACGAACAAAGGGACAGTTCTGTACAGTTCCCCCAAACCCCAAACCAAGCCAGAGCCGATTAGACTGACAGAAGGCTACAGGTTGGACCAATGGACACTCGGGAGAGATGACGTTAGCCCTGAACAACTGCCCCACACACAAACTAATATTTGTGTTCAGTCAGTCTAAACCTGTGTTCCTGTGGAGATCAGCACTAGGAGAAAGTGTGACCTCCAAGACAAAAAGTCTCCTACTGCTCTGACAGCAGCTGTTTTTAGCACACATGCTCTTTGAATAAATGATCTATGTTCTTAAAAGTCTTAAAAGTCTGTCTTCTTTTCAGCGGTCACATGAGGGAGACGTGGGACTGGCTGGATTTCTCAAACTGAACTTGGAATGGTTTGATTTTGCGAGATTTTCTTTTACTTCACTACCTTTATCTGATGGCTACAGCTACTTGTTAATTTTGCAGTGTTTTTTTTGTGTCCAAATACAGCTTTAGTGCATGTTTTTGTTCATTTAAATTAGCTGGTTTGAGCCTGATTGCTACATTGGCTGAGTCAGTACTGTTGGCTGATTTTCTTATTGGTATTTTTGGCATATATATGTATATAACAAACTGTAGTACAAAAACACCAAATGTTTGTAATTTAGCTGTTTAACAGGTTATTTTTACACTGTAAAATGTCCCACATAGTACATATTATGTCACAAGTGTTAAGAAACTGAATTGAAGGGAACATTTCTCAAAACTATTACACTAGTAATGAGAGACGTATTGTCATCTAAGTCCCCTGCTCTATACACAAGACTGTACCCCTACCCACCCCAGCAATACCATCATTACGTTCGCTGATGACACTACTGTGGTGGGGCTTACCTCAAGGAACGATGAGTCTGCCTACAGGGATGAGGTAGAGCGGCTTTGTGGCTGGTGTTGGGAAAACAACAAATACCACTGCTTTGGTGAGTAAGGCCCAGCAGAGATTGTATTTTCTCAATCTTTTGAAGAAAACCAATCTGAATGAGAAACTGCTGGTGTCCTTCTATCACTGCTCAATAGAGAGCATTTTAACATACTGTGTCTGTGCCTGGTTCACCAGTTGCACAGCTGCAGACAGGAGAGCGCTCCAGAGGGTTATTACCAGAGCCCAGAAGATTATCGGTTGCCCCCTACCATCTCTGGAAGAACTGTACAGTTCCCGTTGCTTGAAAAAAGCACAAAACATTCTGCAGGACCCATCACACCCTGAACACTGTCTGTTTGAACTGCTGCCTTCGGGGAGAAGATACAGAACAATTATAGCAAGGACAAACAGATTAAGAAACAGTTTTTATCCGAGAGCTATTGTTGCTTTAAATGCTGCTAAAACCTTAAAATTTGAATGATTGATGGGATTTTACGGGAACTGCAATAGTCAGATGTGTATGGATGCAAGTGTGTAAATTTGTTGGGTTTTATTGTTTATGATTATTTTTTATCATCGAAGGATTGCATTTTTAATTTCGTTGCACAATGTACAATGACAATAAAGTTAAAGTTTGTCTCAGCTCCAGTATTAGCTGGGCTGTGTACAGTATACTGAGCACATCAGCTACTGCATTAAACTGATGAAGATGTGTTGGGATCTACTTTTCATGAGTATATTTAGAGTTGTTTAATACCTCCACATGCATTTTACTGACAAACAGTTTAGTTTGTCACAGCACAGTAATCCCAAGTATCTAAACACTTGGTGTTGGTTTACAGGTGAGAACAGTTCAGATTTAAATCCTTTTATGGAAACTTAACCACTAGCCTACCAGGGACAGCTGGAAATGGAGTGTTCAATAATAATAAATAAAAACATTGAAATTAATAATCATATGAATAAATTGTGTAAAATGTATATTTGCACAATTTGTGAAATCATTCAAGAAATATGAAAACGTCATTATTTTCATCATTCTTAATGGAGTTTTTAGGGGTTATTTTTATTGTGATTATGGACATTATTATTTCAAAGTGCTTTTTATGTCCCGTTACTACAGTAGCCTAGATGGGACATTATGTTCATGCTGCTGTCTGTGACTCTGCAATAGATATGCTCTGTACTTATAGAGTAGATGATGGTCTGATACAAATTTGCATAAATGTGCATTTTAATGAGGGCACTGATTTCACAAAAACTGCACGTAAACCTAGCACATTCAGATTGTTACCAAATAAATACCATTATGCAAAAAATATGTATGTTGGTAAGAAAATAATACAGATAGAATGCAGCAAATTGCAGTATAACTCAGTTACCAGTAGGAATTCTGACTATTGACACATACACCGATCAGGCATAACATTGTGACCACCGACAGGTGAAGTGAATAACACTGATGAGCTCGTTACAGCCACCTGTCAGTCGGTGGGGTATATAAGGCAGGAAACCAACCGTGTCCAAGGAAGGAAGGACGGACAGAAGATGAAATGGTGACGGGTTGGACGGCCAGGCTCACCGGTGAGGTTGACTTACTGTAGATCTTTTACAATAAACATTTAATGTGCAGCGTTCTGTGTTTATGCAGATGCTTAGCTGTTACTTTGAGGTAACTCAGTTGAATAAATGTGTAATTTCCAGTTCATGTAGGCTACTTTAAAGCTCTGCTAGCAAGAAGCCTTTCGGGCTTTAGGCAGCCAAGCGCGTGCCCTTTTAATTGGCTCCATGTGTGGTTATCCTTCCGACACGATGTTTTGCTTTAGCATGTTCATTTTAACAGCTAGGTTAATTGGTAAAACTTGCGTCTAGGAAATGTTGCCGTGACTAGCGGTAACTAGCCACCTGTCCCCGGTTGGCTCTGTAGTCTGAACGGCGTCACGTATCTAATGTATCCGGACTAGATTAACGTTAGCACTCATGTTTTAAACGCCTACGTTCACTAATGTTTAGAAGACTCTGGTCTTTGACACGGATTTCTTTGTTGTAGCGGAGAAACCTGCGTGAGTACTGAGTTTCTGCCACGTCTGTGTCCAGACAAGCCAGTCCTCATTAATGAACCGCCCAGAAAGCCTGGTTTGTTTAAATTAAGATCGTGTTCAAAATACCAGCAGGTTTTGACGGTGCAATGCCTTGATTTAATGACATCAAAAACTATTGGTAAGTAACGTCACGTTAAAGAATGGAGAGAATTTCATGTCTAAATCTAATTACTAAAGGTCTTTGAGTATCCAGGAATGAAGACTAATTGGAGGATGACTTGTATAAAGCTGCAGCTGATGGAGTCTTGTAATGTTTTTAGGTTAACAACCGAGGGAGACACGAAGTTAATTCACTGCTCAGTGCCTATAACTATTGGATATTGTTTAGAAAATGCTAAACGCAGATGTATTTATCAAATGAAGACCTTTTTCATTGTAGAAACTCTTATTAAATCTATATTTGACACTTGTCTTATTCTGCTCCTGTTCTACATTCAAGGTGGCGGTGGCCAGAGGATCCTGTTTCTGTTGGCTACACAAACAAGATGCTCCAGATCACCAGCAATGGGGAAACTCGTGCTTGACATTTCCCTGTTCAAGAACAAATTGACACTTCACTTTCTCTAAGTTGTGGATGGGTAAGTTCACCAGAACAATAGAAACAGTGCAAGTTCATACATAGATTTGTACAAAATATTCTCCCTCCTAAGAGATGCTCTGGGTGGGGGTGCTGCTATTGTATTGAGACTGTACTAGTACTTGATAGTACTTCATTACTTGCATTCAGTTGCTGTATTTTGGCAATATGCACAATAGGACTGACCATACTTTGCATAGATGAGGGATAGGGGTGTGTATGTATATGTGCACAATATTTATGTAGTTCATTTCCCCCAACGGATTTGTTTGCAGCCACCACTATTTCATGAAAGGCAAGTAACTGTAAAACAATGTATTTGTTGAATACAGTGCACCCAAAGAGTACGTCAACTCCAGAACTCGGAGGCACCTGGCGCCACGACGAAGTCCAGACAATTCAGATGGTAAGTAAATTGTTCAGACCATTGAAGTTGAACATTCCTTTGGTTTAGTATTGCTTAAATGTGGAACCTTTTTCCAAGAGTAGCTTAAATTACTGTAAACAGAAGTGAATGTTTCTTATAGGCTTGATGGCGAACCTTTTTTGGGACTTGCCACCAGTAATTCAGAGACAGCATTTCAACATGTGTTGACATTTTGTATTCCAGGTTTTTATCTAATCTATCCCCTGATTTTGTCAAAATGGATAACGGTGACTTGGAACTTTAGTGTCCATTCTGCATGTAAAAATGTGCTTTCTAAAAGCCTTCAAAATGACGCAAACCTTATCAAACCAATGTGATGAGTTTAAAGCATGATAAGCTCCAATTTCAACCCAAGTTTTTCCATTTCCCCCTTAGGCAATCAACCAGATGTCATTCTGTGGCCAGACAATCATCGGCATTCTTGAGGACATTCATAGAGACAGGCAAGTCTGTTTTATAAATGGACCATTTATTATTGAAATCAAAGTTTAACTTTTTTTGCAGCCAGCTGCTGAAGTTTTGGGTAAGATGGGAAACCCCTACTGGTGGGGGTCAACAAGGTACAGTACCTCACATTTTCTCCATGCTGTTGCACTGCATGTGCCTGGACCACAGTTGTGAAGAGTTCTCCAGTCATGTAACCTGTGAGTTCTCTTAACATGACTGGAGAAGTTTTCAACTGTGGTCCAGGCACATGGAGAAAATGTGAGGACTCTACCTTGATGACCCACAAGTACGTTGCCCCTCTTATACCCAAACTTCAGAAAGGTGTAATGAAAAGATACTCCATGTGGGAGTAGTGTTTTAAAAAGGCCCTGTGTTCAACCTTCAGTCTTATCAGGGCCTTTTTTTTTTTTTTTTTTTAATGCTACTGCAAACTGTCTGCAAACTGTCTGGGTCTGCTTTTTAACCTCACCCTTTAGGGTGCTGTCTAGGACCAATCTTGGGCCAAAACTTCAGTTTGTGTGGGAGATGGTGCATTTGTACAGGGCAATAAAATGTTTCTGCAATGACATGGACAGTAAGCACAAACAATGCACAGCTTGCACTTTCCTCCTGGGAAATCCATGGTGTGGCATAGTAAGACTGCTCATTTACTTTAATGCAGTATTAACAAATCTAAGGCAGCCCACCACCTGAATACACTTCTGCCTTCCCATAAAGGTGTTTGTCCTGCCCACTGACATACCTGAGGGTCATATCAGGAACATCAAATTATTCAGTGTTTCTGGTGAGATTGCACAGAGTACCTGAACGCTGTATTTTCATCATCAAAGAACTCCAGAAGCAAGGCAGCCATGGCTCTGGAGGATCAGAACCTGTGCCTGAGTTCAAACAAGTTTATGCACAGTGAATTTAGACCATTGCTCTTAAGGGAAACGACAATCCTATATCTACTTTAACACGTTTAAAGCAATACAGGCTTTGAGCTTCATTATCATACAGTAAGTGAAACTGTTACAGTTCATTCTGACAATGTGCACACCATAACCTAGGAAGTGCGATTGGAGCAAAGAATGAAATGTTTTGAGAATTTTTTATCACATTTTTGAAAGGGGGGGGGGGGGGGGAGGGGAGTGCTGAGAAATTAGTCTGACCTGATGGTACTCTCACTTGAACCACCACAACTGTAGCATGTTTCTCACCTCATCGACTTGCAGTTGATGTCCATATGTAGACAGGGCCCTGGAACGCTGTCAGTCCTCACAACACATTTGAGACTATTTACAGTGTGCGGCCTATTGAAAGATACATGGGGGGAGTTAGTCCTATAAAGTCTGTCCTAGTTATAACTTACATTGATCACAGAAACCTGTACAAACTATCACATTACATAAAAATCGTCAAAACATGTAGGGAGAGTCAACAGCTCTTACTAAATGCACATTTTAGACAAAGATTCATTCAAGGGTTATTGTATTCTTTAGGTTTTAATGACAACCAATTCATTTTTCTTGCACTTCTGAGCCTCTCCTCCCCCACTCACCTGACCTTTCCTAGCCTGTGCTTACTAGTTACATAAGTGCAATTGAGGCATCTGTACTTATTTTTAGTTTCTGCTTCTTCACATCATACCTTTTTACTCCACTAGATTTGCTGAGTTTATAGTTTCTTTTCAGAATTAGATGAATTAAAAAGGAACTACAGTATAAACCTAATCATCAGTAATCTCTGGTGAGAAATTTACAAGCTACTCACCAGAAGTTCACATTTTAACAGTTAAAATTATCCCTACCTTTACCAGCTACAACATTAAAATTAACACAATGCACCAGAAATTAAAATCAAATATACATTAACGTGAAATGGTTTCTCTCATTCTGTACAGTGACTACTTTCACTTTTGGTAATTTAGGTACATTTTGCCGCTAATGACTTTGCACTATTATTTAAGCAACACGTTGAAATGCAGCACTCTTACCTGTAATGGGGCATCTCAGTAAAAAGACGCCAAAAGGTTTGAACCTCACCAGGTCTTCCTGAGGACGGATACAGGTGCAAACAATTTGTTAAGTTTCCAGGCTGATGAAGACCAGGTGAGGTCCAAACCGGCACGATTAACATTAAATATAAAGACTTCTACATTAAAGGGACATGTAAAACTAGAGGAGTTCTTTCATTTACAACACTACACATCCAACAGGGAATAAGTTACAAGTCAGCTCTAAGAGATTTCTCCTAGACTGAACAGGTTTTACAATTAGCCTGACAACAAGCAAAGCAACGGCTAACGTTACCCTCGAAATGTTTCTTGCTAGCAGAGGTTTGCTAACGCCAGATAAAGTATCCCACCTGGAATAGAAAATATACATGTAGACAACTTTGTTAACAGCGAAGCAACTGCGCGCCGCCTACATACAAAACGCAACACTGAAATGTTTAGGTGATTTTCTAATGTGACCCACCTGAGTAGCAGAACACCTCCGGCTGGTCTCCGTCTTGAGTCTCCACCACAACCAAACTTACAGACATGCCACCAGGAGACTAACTTGAAGAACCCAGCTACTACCTCATTGGACAATTGTAACTCTGTTCTGTCTGTCACTGTCCAATCAGATTCAGGTATGATTCACACTAAACCTCAGTACTCCTGAGTTGTGCCTTGCATCAAACCAAGCACCCCCTTGGGTGGGTGGGGTTCACTTCCTTGTCAGGGCACAGGATGCCCTTTTCCCTGCTAAGCTGGAGTTTAACCAGTAGTGTATATGAAATATGGTAAGCTGGAGTTTAGTTCACTGTCAGGGCAGTGTCAGCTTGGGCCCTTAATGCTATCCAGCTACTGGATAGACAAACATTTAGAACTTTTGCTGGCTTCTGTTATTGGTCATCTTCACAAGGTAGAACACACCAGAGGTCTGTGCTGCTTTTGGATGTTGTAATGAAATAAACTATTGTTGATTTCCCAATAGTCTAGGAAAGCCTGAGATCGAATATCAGGACTAAGACTAAGACTGGTGTAATGCTGTGTGCCACCACTAAAGGGCATCCTTACTGTGTGCTGAGGAGAAGGAACAGGAAAAAGAAAGGTTACAAGACATGTTTTAGGCTTTTAAATAAAACTGTGGCTCATTCCTCCAATTAAAAAAAATAAACAATTAAAACCACTAATACTTAGTATGAATAAAGAGGGGTTTCCAATAAATTGTCAAAACACATTATTTACAGACCAACTACCCAAATCTCTTTCCAAAATGCTTCAAAAATATATTCACCCTTGGTACCTGTTGGTTATTTGCAAGTCTGAAATTACAGCACAAAGTCCATGAGATAAACACACTGGTGGAGTTTCATTCCAACATAATGACCGACGGCAACAAGTGTGTCCGCCTGTGCTGGTCTACAGGACGTGACAGCCTGAATCTGCAGGGAAAGTGTTGACTTTTAATATTCTGTAAAGGCTAATTTTATCTATATAATATAAAATTACAAACTTTATTTTCTTATGATACAGTCAAATTACAAGAGAAAGAGTTTCACATTGTAAATTTAAAATGTCCCCCTTCATAGATTCCCATGCTGACAGAAAACAGCAATAAAAAACTAAACACCAATAAATAAAACCTTCAAGCTTTGCTTAAGTCTGTTAGTTATGTGACGCAGGGGGACAAGTGAGGTTTGCATTTAATTTTTTCTTCTTTAGCGACACTGTGGGTCACATCACATTTAACTGATTAAGTGGGTTTTGGGTTTTTCTGTCTGTTTCAGTGGCTTACTTTTCTTCTTGGACAACACAGTTGTACCAAAAAAAAAAAAACACTACTCTGAGGTTTGTTTACTGCAGAGAACGAACTCAAAATCAGACTTTCAGCCTTTCGCTTGAACTAAACTGTCATTATTGTGTGCATCTCCAAATGTCCCATCTTCCCTGAGCTGTACTCTCTCTGCACTGTGCACGACAGCTGTGATCAGGTGTCCAGCGACTCCGGGTCAGTACCGGAGGCGGAAACGAGCGAGGAGAGGGAGGTGGTCGGACGAGTGATGCTGATTGGGCAGGCCGTTAACTTCCTCCAGCTCCGACTGGCCGACCAATGACAGCCTGCCCAAAAGCTGGAGGCCCCGCCCACCAGGAAGTGAAGGAGGGGTGATCAGTTCTTTGAGAGGAAAGCAGAGTGAGAGAGAGAGTGTGTGACAAGATAAAGAGTGAAAAGCAGGGAATGGGAGGGAAAAGAAAAGATGACAACAGGAAATCAGAAGTAAGGCTGTGAAGGACTCTAGTTACTGTAATACTTTTAAAACAAGTGTAAAATTATTTCCCAGCTATTGGCACAAAATGAATGATCACATACTGAATTAAATCTGGAGTTTTATTTAGTTAGCGTTCTGTTCTGTTTAATCGCAGACATACTTTAAAAATGTGAATTATTTTCTTTAAGCTGCAAATAAAAGGTCTGGAGAAGAATTTAAGACTAGGAGGGAAAAGCATAATTCTGGTTTTGGTGCTTAAACCGAGGCACTGACTCCAGCATCAGTACCATTAAAACACTAGTAAGGAAAGTGTTTGTGTGTGTGTCTGTACCGGGAGTAAACAGGATGTAATCGACCGTCATGGCTGTGCGCGAGTGAAAGGTGGTGATTTCAGGCCTCCCATCAAGCATCAGGCAGTGCTGGTAGGATGACTGCAGCTTTAGGCTGTGCTCGATCCTCGCTCTGAACGCAAACACACACACACACAGGGTTAGAGGCTGTGCACCTTCATTCATTTCACATTATCACAGTAAATGCATTTATTTATGTTTTCATTTATACTTGGGTTAAAGACATATTCAGCTTTATAACAGTGACAGAAACAGATTTCTCTGGATAAAGACAAAGGGAATTTTTTACATTTACCCTCAAATTGGTAATACACTGTTTTTGTGAGACTTTCCAGCTGTGACTGTTGTTGCAGTGAGTGTTGCCATGGAACACAGCAGAGAGGAACAGATACCTGCTGAAAGCAGCAGCAGCTTTGGCGGCCAGGTCCTCCATAGTCAGGCTGGAGATCGCTCCTTCTACTGCTGAGAGGGACGCGGCCGTCAGTGACGAGGCTCAACAAAACGATAACAATCATCCACACTGGTCTAGTCCAATCACAACAACACTAATCTCAGAAGAACCTTTAACCTGCACCACGTTAACATGTTATCAGTCAGGACTAAATCAAATCAAACCAATTTATATAGCACTTTAAAAAGAACAACCAGTTGTTGTATATAAAATAATAGAATCAATGCAAGAATAAAACAGCACAATAACACAGCCACACAAATGGCATACAGTCAATTAATTAAAAGATAAACATCAGGCCCTACTAAGTATCACAAGCCATTTACGTCATATCTGCTGCTGTTGGTCATTTGCACTGCTGTCCATGTACATTTCATAAGCTGCTGACCACCTGACAATCTTCTTGTTATTATTTGCACTACTGTTACTGTTTGCACATGGCTTTGAGTTTCTTCATAGCCTATTAGGCTGTACCATTTAGTTTATCCTTATTACTTTAATTCAGTTTCCATATTCTGTTTATTCTGTGTTTATTCTACTTTTATTCTATTTTAGTTTCTTAAATGTATGGGCGTTCAACATTAGGTGAGAGAGAAACAGTATTTCGATTTTTCTGTATGTCCTGCTCATATAGTGAATTGACAATAAAACAATCTTTGATCTTGATCTTTTAAACAATGATTTAAAAGACAGGTCGGTAGCCGATCTAACATTGAGAGGTAAAATATTCCACAATTTAGTGGCTGCAACACTAAAGTAACTGAGTAAATCCTGGCCTGAGCTAGAACACAGAATCAGAAACCACTCCTACTATAATTTAAAAGCAAAATAATTAACTTCGCTAAAGCAGCACTAATCTAAGACTGAAGTAATCATAGCAAAGCCTGAATGAGTAGTGATATATCAGTACCTGTGGGGCTGCAGGAGGACGGCGGCTCTGCCGCCACGGTGTCCTCGTACTGACACTGATGGTTGATTCCCAGACTCTGAGACCAGATTGGACATGTGAGGAGACGCTGAGCTCTAGGACTGTTCTCCTGACCCGACACCTGCATGCGCACACACCAATACAGCACATGTAGGGTAGCAAATACATTGTGCACACATGTACAAAACCAGTGAGTGTTAAAGATCTGACCACTGAACATCTGCTTTCCTCAATAAAACATGAGACCTGCCTCCCAGACCTTCAAACAAACAAACACAGCTTCAAACGTTGTTCAGTTTACAATCACATAAAACTCAAAATTTAACAAATCCTCATATTTAAGAAAGTAGAACATGCAGGTGTTTGACATTTTGCTTGATAAATGCTTTAAACAGTGAATGGATATGATCAATAACTGATTGGATCCATGAATCGCTCCGGCTCTACTGCTCGTGTCTCACCATTCCGATCTGCATTCCTCTGTAGTCCAGGCAGCCTGTGGTCAGGAAACTGTACAGCGGACTCCAGGGGGTTGAGTTCAAATCCCCACACAGTACAACCGGATTGGTCGACCCGTCCGGGAGGCGAGACAGCCGGCTGATCTCAGCCAATAGGATGGCAAGCTGGGCCAGCTTCACATCGCCACGGCGGGGGTTATAGAGGAGGTGAGTGTTGGCGATGCAGATAAAGGTGGAAGGGTCCAGCTGGCCCATGCCGCTATTAGGTCGCAGCAGCACAACCATTCCCACATTGTCCCGGTCGAGGAGGGCGTCGCCCGGACGGAAAAACTCCACAGGATTAGAGGAGACAAGTGAGAGGCGGGATGCTTTGAAGACGACAGCACAACCGTCCGGCTTAATGCCGGTCCTCTTCTTGTACTCACACTGGTAACCTGCAACACACACACACAGTTTCAACACAAAACAATGAAAGGCAGAGACATAAACAAGCATGTGGTGGATGGGGAAGTGTAATATACAGTCAATCTTTTCACATTAAATGTTTGATCCTTACAAGATGCTTTAAAGTACTACTGATATAACAGAGAACAAAAGAAGAGCGTGCACAAACACACACACACACACTACCTAGTTTCTCTAGTGAAGGTTTAAGCTGGTTTTCATAGTGGTCCTCCTGGACTTCTTGAAGACACAAAACCTGGAAAAAAGTTTTTATTCTAAATGATGACCAAAGATGCTGAAGTTAAAACTGCAGAATGGTTCATGTATGGCCAAAATTATTAGGACACTCATGCACACATGCTTGTACTGAGATTGTGTTTAATGGTTGTGGCTTCACAGTCAGGCCCATAAACCTTTTTTCAGTGTATTTTACTCTATATTTCTATTATTTACAATGTTGTATGTTGTATTCAATGTCATTATTCCAGGATGTTCTTTGAGGTTTGTTTTTGCTGGTTGTAATGTGTGCTGACACTCTGGTGTGAAATCGTACTTTAAATAAAACTTGATTTGAATTTTCTTCTGTTTGTTGGGAAGTAACTGACTGGTGGAAAGCAGCAGGTTAACTTCCATGATTTTGGAATTACAAGTTTTATAATCATAGTAATCATATACTGTATATCCTTTTGAACTTTATACCCGACATCTCCAATCTCCTAGAATTTCTAGCCCACTTACATCAGCGTCGTGCTGCTGGATCTCCGCCAGCAGGTTGGGCAGCCGGTAGTGCCAGGGCAGCACACTGGGGTGACAGTGTCGGTACAGGTAGGTGTTGTCCTGCAGCAGCTCCTGAGACAGGATGTTGTAGGACATCACAGAGAAGTCAAAGGCTGTCCTGAACCCTGGTGGCTGGAGGCAGGTACTGCAGTCAGGAGAGAACTCCCAGCACCTCTGAAGAGCTGAGGAGAGAGTGGCAAGGACGATGTGAGGAAAGTTCTTTTATTTGAGAAGACACCCTAACAACGATAGTGAAGGAACAGTTTCAGATCAGCAGCCTTCCTGTCCTAAAGAACCAACAACAACGTCGTTCTGATCTACGTATGACGAGTTGCTTGTTGACAATGAGTGCTTTACTTTAAAGCCACCGCATGTAAGACTTGAACCGTCACAGTGAATCCAAAAACCAGTAAGTTTACGACCTGTTGGCTGCTGCTTTACTCACTCAGCTGATTTCCTCAAGTGAGCTGTTCACAAGTTTGCAGGTGAGGAAAATAAGCAAATGTGAATGTGGGACAATGTCGACTTGGTCATTTCTCCCATGAGGAGCTACTCAGAAAGCAACTCAAGCCTTGTATATCTGAGTATCCTTGGATGCACCAACAAGCAGAGGTTCAACTACAAATTCAGTTTTTATTTAAAAAGTGGATCCTAGTTCAAACGTTTTGGGATGTTTTAAATAGATTTTTATTCCTCAGTAAATGAAGTAGAACTAAAGACTGAATCTAAAAACACGTTCTGTTTTGGAGAACAGCTGGAAGTTACATACAGTAGAATATAAATTGTAGACAATGACCTTACATTTCACTGGTGCAGCCTCGTGCTGCTGGCTGACAGGTGGGGATGTTCCAGGTGGAGGAGGCTGCCTGCCGGCTCCAGCTACCTGCCATGGATTGGGGGGGTACGTGGTGCTGCAAGGCTGTGAAAGAAGCCCCATCCACTGTCCTCCACCACTGCCTCTGTCCCTTCGCTGCTCCTCTGCACCCCTCTCTGTGAACCAGGGGCTGAGTTTAGGTTTCTGCATGGGAACTGCATCCTGCTCAGGTTTGGACTTCGAGGTTTGAGTCCTAGACCCTGCGGTTTGTGAATCTTTATGCCTTCCTTGCTGGTGTTCGCTTCTCCCTCGAGTCAAAGTTTCTTCCTGACTTCTGCTGTCTTTCCTCTCTGGTTGAGTCCTCTCTACAGTTTTACCTCTGCTGTTTTCCCCACTGACATCTGCCCCAGTGCCATTCTTTCTTCTGTCTCGGCTTCCATCTCTTAAGTAGTGGTTTGGCCGAGGGTGGCCGTCTGAGCTGGGATCCAGGTGACGGTGCTCCCTTTTAGAGTTTCCATCCTTGGCCTTGCCTCCTGGTGCCCCTGCTACTCCTCCTCTGTGTCCTCCCCTCTCTTCCACACTCCTCTTCTCCTCTGTACTCTTCCTCCTTTTGTGAGGAGGCTCTCTCTCTCTGTCAGGGCGCTCCATCATCAGGCCGGCAGAGGTGAAGAATAATCGAGGGTGGATATTCTGAAGGTGTAATGCACGACCAATGAAAAGCTGAAGGGTTGCTGGGTGGGAGTGAGGGGGTCGAGGAGGCCAGGGGGGAAATCCCCGCACTGACCACCATGGATGAGGAGCAGGGATGAATTGCGGGGGGTAGGAGGCGGCACTGCTGCTCCTGAATCTGGCCCGGCAGAGAGCAGAATGGCTGCAGGGAAGGAAGGAGCTGAAGGAGCTCAACCGGCTGCGGGACATGTGTCGGCTGCAGGGAGACAGAGAGAGTTGATACAGACGAGTCAACATGTGGAGCTTTAACTGAAACTGTTGTTTTACACAGAATGTGATTCCAGCTTCTCAGACGTGAAGCCCACCCCAACTTTAGTCTCATCGCTAATCAGGATGTCAGGGATTCACCAAGTTCAATTTAAGCGTTCCAAGGTTGATGCTGACCCAGCTGTGACTTTCGCTACAAAGGAGCAGCTTAGCTGACAAGCGAAGTTATGTTTGCCGCAGCTAAATGCTACTGTGAGTTTGTTTTATAGGTCTCAGTTAACTGATGCTAGCTATTTTTAGCAACACCGAATATGAACACAACTCTAATTTTGCCAACAGTCTTCAAATTTGATCAGGTAACTAACACGAACTTACTTTTTTGAAGAGGCGGAAGTAGCATCGTTTATCTATCGGCTTGGACGCATATAAATACACTGTAATCAACAAGTATTATAAATCCATTAAACCGGTTTTGGTTTTCACTCGATCTAAAACAACGCAAATAACGTAAACGTATACGTAATCGGGTAGCGACGCGGAATCCCGTGCTTCCTTTGCGTTCCCAGAAAAAGCTCGTACAATAAAGATGTATTGTTTATCAAGTGTGAGAATAAACTGCATCCAACTGCCAAGTAACGCCACATTAGAAGTAGATTTTATATTATTTTATAGAACAGGGTGCACAGCGCACCTTCTGCTATTTGGATTTAATTAAAAGCATATCAGTAGTAGTTACTACTAAATATTAGGGAAAGTGCAAACAAACAAGGCCATTACTAGATTAATTTTCCACTTAACTGTCTGCTGGTAACATAAAAAGCTGAAAAATAACAGTTTCATCCTTTAACAAATTTACCAATGTGTTGATAGTGCTAGTATTTGCAGCTTTTCCGATAGCGTGTGCAGCTCTTCAACTGTCTCTTTCGGTCTCTTCTCTCGCTGGAACATGTAGTCTTTTGTTCCGCTTCCTGGCATCCAACGATATGATACAAATCAGTGAACGAACTACAGCCTCATCGGTGCGACAGAAAAAGTTGCCCTACTGGAAACGTATGTCACGATCACCTGTTTTTCGTCAAGAGCATCATCAAATTACACGGTTTCTTATGTGTTGGTAGTCTGTCGTTACAAAATCAGCTAAATAGTGAATTAGGTTAAACATTACAATCACTGTGTTTTTTCCTATTTTCAGGGGAGCTGTGGAGAAAATACAAATGGCGAAATGAAAAGGTCATTGTACTTACGTAAAAGCGAGCCTCTTACTGAAAAGAGCTGATAAAAAGGTTTTAAACGACACAATGACAGCTTTTAATGTGTTACTCCACGTCGTTAAAGCCCGAGGTAAAGATGTTGACGATGCTTCAGTAATTCGCTGTGTGGTTAAAGAGGAGCGGTTGTCTGGAAAGGGAAGTCCGCACACACGTCCTGTCTCTCAGTGTGTAGGCTACAGCCTCTCCCAAGTTCCGAAGAACATAACATTACCTCCATTTAGCCGAGTGCAAATGGGGGACACACTCCTAACGGTCTAATTAAAATGAAGAGCTGATTAAAGTAAGACGAGGCTTTAGGGTGTAAATTGGAAGAAGCGGTGAATTCCATCATGAAGATCATATACCCAGGTTTACTTACCTGTTAGTCTACATCCAGCCATACCACACAGCAGTCTCTATTATCTCATATTAAACTACAAAGCACTGTATCCAGTAGTAGTAGTAATAATTGTAGAGGTGATACGTTATCAGCGATAAGTGGCATTAGAAGCAGTACAGGTAGTTGGTATTAAAACAAAATTCACACAGTGAAGAGTAGTAGTGGATAGAGATTACAGTACATACAGTGTAATCTTTTTAACTCCAGTTTTAACATAAGGAATGCTGTAGGTGACAAACAGAAACTTCATAATGTATTTATATTATATTATTTTTAGTTGATTGATTTCCAATTATGTGTGTGTTGTCTGCACTGGTCCCAGTTCGAGGTATGTAAACATCACAACCGTTTGTTATAAAATAGAAACAGCCATTAAAAACGTTGCAGTTGAAGATATCACACAGGACACTGGAACACACTTCGGAGACAATTCTGTCCCAAAACTAGAAATCCATAATTTGAAAAACTGCCCGTGTTTCTGGTGTTTTTACTCTGCTGGAATTTGAGATGAGTAAACAAAGAGGATGGTGACAGGACTGGAAGCTCAAAGGTCTGATCTCAGCAACAGCTGCAAAAAGAAACCACAGTAAAGTTAACCTAAGCGGGAAAAAACAACCTAAACCAGTGTAGAACATGCCCACATGCACAGCAGCTCTACACACTGTGTGTGCGACGTGAAGCAGCTGCAGCTGCAGCTGCATCCTCGAGGTGTCAGACAACACTGCAGATGAGTGGCCCCAGGTAGAGCTGCAGTCATGCTGTTCTCTGTGCTTCTCCAGTTTTTCCACCAGTAGCTCTTTTCAGTCTGCTATGATCTGGTTAGTGTGTTGGTCTTTGCTCAATTGTGGTCTTTGGGTGACTTCACTTCTTCTCCGTGCTCCTCCTCTTTTCTTCTATGAGCTAATCTGCTGTTGTGGCCAAGGACGCTGCAGAAGGCAAAGGTTTTTCTGGGCAATTATCTTTATCTAAACAGCCAAGAAAATGTCTCATCCATTTTGCACACCTGAGCAGTGATGATGTAAAAATGTCTCTGGTCACAGAATTAATAGCCACATCAGTATACAAAGCAAACAGTAAGAGCGATGACTCCATCCAGACAAACAGACTCACCAGTGTAAGTCTTCAGTTTCACCATCCTATAACCCTATTTTAGTTACAAAGCACATTGTCTTATAAAGCAGAACTGCCTTAGGTTATCTTGAAACTTGCTGAATAAAATTACAAAAGCCTTTTTTTTTTGTCATGTCATATTCTACATTTCAGATGAGATACTTGGTGACGCAGGACAGAGGCTGATCAGCAGTGTGGGTCAACACGAGTGAACGGGGATTGTGTGACGTTTATCAGGTTGCACAGGCTATGGCCACTGCACCAAGGCACCGGTCTGACCATACGCAAAGAATCTTGGAATTTAGAGGAAGAACAGATGCAGAAGATTGTTTGCCAACAGTTCGCTTTAAAAAAGACAAAACCAATATATCATAGATCACATAGATACTTATGAGGTGCTGCTCTGCCAAGAAGAATGGATCCTACCTGGATGCTTATACTGCAGTACAGTGACAGGGATTTGACAAAGCAACTCAAAACTCCAGTTGTGCTTGATTTTAATTCCCAGATTCTGAACAGCCCCAAATACAAACATTGCAAAAGATTACATTCTCTGATTTATATTTTTTTTCCCTCAAGCAAATCTTTGACAGTTCAGGGGTTTTTAAGGTGCACTTGGTTTGACTCTCCACCAAATGTCTGAAAAGCCTCATACAGAAAAACAAACTTGACATTTGTGATGTCTCTCTTCCTTCAGTAATGTTTCGATTCCGTACAGATCTTCTTCTGTACTTGGCTTCTAGTCGTGATAAACTGTGAAGAGGCACCAAAGCTCTGCAGCTCTCCATTCCACCACTGGGACACGACATGCTCATGCATCTTCACGCTGCCCGAGCAGCTGTTTCTACCCAGGTGCTGGAGGTGAACAATGGGTCACATGGCAGGTTTGTGGAGGTGAAAGGTCACAGACACGGGGGTCAGGAGAAGGGGACCTCCCATCTTTGTGTGTATGCGCTCAGTTCACAGGGGCTGATGACTAGCATTCGGGAGGAGTCCATCCCGTCCAGAGCCATCTCTGAGTCCAGACAGAACCGGGACACGAGGTGCTCCAGGTGGGTCCCTGACTTCTGCCACCGCTGGAGCAGAAAAAGAAGTTCAACAGAGAACATGATACTGTCAGACAGCTCAGTACTCACTTTTTTCTCCCATACAATCAAAAACAAAGAGTTTACTGCTCATATCAAAAATCAGCCTGAATTGATAAGCAGTGGTGAAGGTTGAATTTATCACAGGCCAGGGAAAGACAAAAGAAATAAGGGGCAGCAGGTAAAATAAACATAAATAAATAAAGGTGCAGTTTTTTTTAAACATACAGCATAATGTTATCAAGCTCAGTCTGCTGTCATGATTTTAATACTGTGAATACTTCCAACAAAACATTTGACCCCTCTGTTTATCCCCATTGCAGAACTGGGGAAGCAACTGACTGATGTTATGCTGTGCTCACATCATGTGGGCAGTATGGGCAGGATGGGAACAGTTCCCATCGAACCTACTTGGAGGCACAGTGATCCAAGGTGGTGGCTGCCCACTGTGTAGTCTGCTGCTACTAGGCTACTTTTTGTTAGTCGCAGTGTTATTTTATTTTGTGATCATACAATGCGAGTTAAGGCGGCATGATGGCACTGTGGTTAGCACTGTTGCCTCACAGCAAGAAAGCTCTGTGTTCGGGCCCAGGCTGACATGGGGCCTTTCCGTGTGGAGTTCACATGCTTTACTAGTTTTTCCATTTTCACTAGATCTTCATACCCGTAATGACACTTCCCCAGTCCCTTCTGCCAAATTGGAAATATTGTTACACTCATAAATTCCTCATTTCTCCAACTCAGAATTACAAGTTGGATGTTGACGTGCACGGGTTTTCCTACTCGGCTGCTCGTTTTTATGGTTGAAATGACATGAATGCAGCATTACACTGAACATGTGGACATGAGGTTATTGCACAGTCAGTTTCTGTTCTTAGTCACAAAATGAGCAAAGAATAAGAACCAAGATTCAGTAAGAGTTCGTGCCTCACAGACTTACTGGAATTAGGAAGAAAAAACAAGTTTAAATTACTATTTGGCTGGGACAAAACCCCACACAAGTTCCCCACACAGCAGCTGCAGTGCTGAGTGTTGTCCTGAAGTGCACTTCAACACGTGCACAGGAGGAGCCGGGAAAGCTTGGATTAACAACCAACCTGACAGCTGAGCGGTGATAAAAAAACTAACTGCACTTCTACAGAGACACATTTTGTCATGCTTGTTGAGTACATGATTAATGTGGTAATCATAACAGCTATCACAGGTCTGGAGTTTCTAACAGAAAGGATGCGATTGCTGCTGGTCACCAGTAGATGGAGCCCTCTCATGAACTTTGTACTTTAATCAGTGGTTCCCTGACCAAACAGTCACTGTGCAGTGTGCTTGTGTCTTTGTGTGCGTGCATGTGCATTATTCATAGCTTGATTCTATGGCTGGAAAACAAAGTGGCAGATATGATCAGACATGAAAAGAGGCTTTTATCCAGTTGTGGGTCTGAAGCCCAGCCATCAGAGCGAGAGGTGGAGGGGGGCAGATTTAGAGATAAAGAAGAGGGAGAAAAGAGAAAGTGAGGGAAAGATGAGAGCAAAACACAACTTTGGTGTTTGTGTGTGCACGTTATCTATTTGAATCTTTGTGATTTGGGCGTGCACATGTATGGGTGTGTGTCTCTGTGCCAGTGTGCATGTTGGCAGTCTGCTGAGCCTCTGAAGTGCATGGCTGTCATGCATCTTGATCTCCTAAGGCCTTGTAACAACACAAACACACACACAGGCTTTGTTCTGCAGAGCTGCATACTGTTGAGATGACGCGCTCATCACGGCGCAGCGACGGGCCGCTGAGCTTTTTAATTGAAAAAATGGTGGAGGGATAATTAAAAGTAAATCAATTAGTATTCACCTCATTACTGAGCGCTGCAGCAGTGCTGATGTCGGCCTGCGAGAGGAACACATCTGTCTCGCCACACGTCACTGTCCTGCCTCTAAATACTGTACACACATCAGGCCTTTTGTTCCTCTCCAAGCGGGAGACGGGGACCTGTCCCAGGATGCACCGGGTCAAGGTGCAGGTCATCACAGACCTGGACTTAGTGAACACCACAGTTTCAGGAGTGTTTCTTGGCTTCCGTTCTCTGAGTTTAGGGTTTGATTGCTTGTTGCTTCACTAAGGAGGCAGTCGGTCTGATTTCACTGTATTTGGCTCTGGAAGCAACAGTCACATGTCAAAGTAACAATCAGCTATAAAATACATCCTGATGAATAAAGCTGCCAGTACGCGTCTTCAGAACTGCCGTTCCCCCAACGCCCCTCCGGTGTCCTGGGGCTGTGTCTGAACATCTCACTTCAGGCTGTGTCACCTTTCATGTGCAACACTACGAAGGTGCTCCTTTATGCAAATGTACAGTATTATCCTCTGCTGCACCTGACAGTGTGACCTCACCAACGGCAGGTGACAGTGAACGCGTCTCTGATATCATCTCTGTTAGTGATAAGTAACTGTTCCGGGTCCTCTGATACCACGTGTGTGCTGACATCCAGCAGCAGTGCTTGAAGCTCAGTGGTGTGACATCTTGGGTTGGATTTCTGTGAATGAATCTCCATCAAACGGAGCAGAACAGCCGCCATATGGTGTTGTTGATTATGCTAATTATAAGATCTCGCGGGCACTTCCTCATGAACAGGTGACATTTATCAGGCCGAAACAAGCGAGTTACAGCAGGTTTATTCAGTTAAGAGAAGTCGGTGGATCATGGATCATGGATAAACCTCACAGAGGAAAAATCAGAGCGGTTTGAGGAGCATGAGAAGCCTCTTGCGTTCAGCTCATTGTCTTTCTGGGGTCAGTACTAAGGCTGCTGCTGCTACTCCAGATTTTTAGTCTTGTTAAATTAGAACTCAGAGTTGGCCTGATGCAACAGAGGTGGAACGAATGCAAGTACTGGCCAAAACAATTTGTCATTTGATGCAGTGTTATGTGGAAGAAAACTGCTTCTGCAGAGGGTCTAAGCTTCTGTTTCCTGCATGCTCTGTGACGCCTGTCTGTGATCACATATCTGCACATCACGGAGGCTGATGAGGATTATTAAGTAGATACGGACAAAGCTTTCTGGAGCATTATAACAGCATGTGGTGTAGTGTACAGGTTGAAGCATGTCGAACAGACTGTTTCGGACTTGTACTCCGTGGTTTGTTTACTTCTGTCCCCACCACTTTTTTTCTGCCGTTCTTAATGTCTCTCATCCTGCAGCTCTTTCGTCTGTTCTTAATGTAACCCCCCCCCCCACCCCTCTCGTCTCAGTGTCTCTCTACCCGTCAGCCCTGGGCTGTTTCTCCTGTGGATCCTTGCTCTAATTAGCTATCACTGCTCTACTTCCTGACTTCTGACACACACTCAGCCAGAAGCACACACACAAATACACATAATCAACTGGGACATGTAACAGCAGTGTGTGTGTGTGTGTGTGTGGATGTGTGTGTGTTCTGGTACAGAGGTTTACTAGTTTCAGTTACATGACAGCGATGCGCTTCACTGGCTCAGCTAAAACGCACACACAGAACCTACACATGCTGGTGTTTGCGTGGAAGTGTGTGTGTGTGTGTGTGTGTGTGTGTTTGAACTCAAGTTTTTGAGTCTGTTAATTTCACAGTCTGGTATCTGATGTATGTAACAGGTCTGAGCTGCGTCTCCTTCAGCGACAGAACAGTCTGAACTGTTTTTCCTTTACTTCCTCCTCTTTTAACGTTCGTTTCTTTCTACCTTCATTGCTACTTACCTACCTTCCTTCCTTCCTTCCTTTCGGTCTTTTTGCTTCATTTCCTCCTTCTTTCTTTTTCTATCCTTCATATTTTCCTTCCTTCCTTCCTCTCCACTTTCCTTCTC
>NW_018128381.1:66081-67077 GCF_001952655.1 Monopterus albus
TGTTTCTGTTTCCTTCTTCCTTGTCCTTTTCTTTCTGACCTGTGTTCCTGTATTCATTTTTCCCTTCATTGCTAATAACCTACCTTGCTTCTCTCTTTCCTTGTTCCTGTTTCATTACTCCTTTTCTTTCCCAGTCTTTGTCCTCCCCCCTTGCTCCTTCATTTCTTCCTATCTCAACAACACGCTGCTGCTGCTGCGCGGCACACGTCTACACCAGTGAACGCATGTTGAAATACATCACTGTCCTAATTTTCAGTTTTGATGTTGCTCCAGAAAAACAACTTTTTTCTGCTTCAGTTGTTTTCAGTTTTGATTTGGGCTTCTTTTTCCCCTGCCATGTCAAATTTTCGTTCTGTTTGCTGTGGTGGTGTGTTGCGCTGTCACAGGGGAACATGCTATTGAGGTATAAAAATATCTCGACCTGTCGAAGCCACAGTCTCGGTAAGGAGCGACTCTTTGGGTGAAAAATCAAGTGAAATAGTACAAAGTCCAGATTCACTTAGTTTGATGTATTGTGCTTCTTACTTTGCTGTGAGGTGTTGTTGATGTGCTGTGGCGCGCTGTGTGCTACGGGCGGACGACAGCGTGTTATATGATGCATTACTGACCAAAGTAAGTCTTTTTTTTAACTTTTGTTGTCTATCTTTTTCTTCCTCACCTCCCGCTCTCTTTCACTTCCTGTCTTCGTTCTCAGCTCCGCCTTTCCCTCTTCATCCTCAGTCCATCCTCCTCCTCTCTTGTGCTCCTCTGTCCATTCCCCACTCTTTCGTTTCATACTTTGCATCACTCCTTTTCTCTTCGCCCTCACCCATCCTCCTTTCTTTGACTTAAACTTTCTCCTCCTCCTATTAACTGCACACACCCTTAAGATGTTACATTACCAAATAAACAAAGAAAGAATAACAACATAAGAATACTGAGCATGAAACAATATACAGTGGCAAGAAAAAGAATGTGAACATTTTTGGAATTTCATGGTTTTCTGCATTAATTTGT
>NW_018128381.1:67360-74634 GCF_001952655.1 Monopterus albus
GGCCCTGTGGCTACTCTACCAAGAAGTGGGCGCCCAGTCAAAATGACTCCAAGAGCACAACGAAGACTCATCACTGAGGTAAAGAAACAACCCTGAGTGACAGCCAAAGATTTGAAGGCATCATTGGAACTGGATAACATCTATGTTCATGAGTCTATAGTATCAGGTGTATCAAAAAATTCTTCAGGATAATATGAGAATGTCTGTACATCAGCTGAAACACTGTAGAAGTTGGGTGACGCAACAGGACAATGACCCAAAACACCAGAGCGAGTCCACAACAAAATGGTTTCAGAAAAACAAAATCCACCTTTTGGAGCGGCCACGTCAGATCCCAGACCTCATCCCAATAGAGATGCTATGGAATGACTTGAAGAGAGCCACACATGGGAGTAGTCCAAAGAATATGACTAAATGGCTAAAGCAGTTCTGCAGGACGAATGGGCTAAAATTCCTTTTCCCACTACCATTTTGAATGTTGAATGTGTGTCTTCAATAAAGACATGAAAGATCATAATTTTTTGTGTTATTATTTTAGGCACATTATATTCGTTAGTACTCTTGACCTAGATGAAGATCAGATCATATTTCATGACAAATTAATACAGAAAACCATTAAATTCCAAAAGGTTCACATACTTTTTCTTGCCACTGTATACACACACACTTACTTTAACAGCCTAACCCTTATTTTTTATTTTCTATCTATCTCATTCTCTCTGGCCTCTTCATCTTTCTCACTCGCCACTGATGACTCAAATACTGCACAGTAATGGCAATGACGAGCCCAGTGAATCAAACACTAACACATATACATGTAAACACATGTGCACACTATTTATGCCTGATCATATTCACATATGTAGTGAATTTGTTTCAGATTGCAAGGACACGGATGGGAATGACACACACTTCAGCACAGATCTCCATGCAGACCGAACAGTCTGTGAGGTGTAATGAGCTCATCTTCAGCTACCTCTCTCTCTGTCGACTCACCCCCTCTCCCCCTTTCTCTTTCTCCTCCTTTGTCTGTCTTGCTTCACCTCTCCACCCGTGCCTCTCTCCCTCTCCTTCTCTCGCTCTCTCTCAGGTGATTTATCGTGTGTCAGGTTCTCTGCTGCAGGGGCTTCTGGGACGCCGTCAAGGTGCCCAGTGGTCAGGTAATGACAAGTGTGTGTGTGGGGGGGATGTGAGTGCATATGTGTGTGTTAAGAATATTTCAAGCTGCTTGTCCAGAGAAGTGTCACGCTTCTCCCTGCAGTATGTGCGGGTAACGATCACCTTCAGACAAACTTAGCTTCAGATTAATTCACATTCAGATTAATTTATTGTGTGATAAAGGTAGTGACTCACCTACAGCCACACACCACCTGCCTGTCTGAACTATGCGCGTGTGTGTGTGTGTGTATGTGTCTGCGTGCAAACCTGCTTGCCATCGGCCATGTTGCAGGGCAGCAGCAGGACCTGGGAGGCAGGGAAGGTGGTGGACAGAGACAGACAGTGCTGCTGCTGGCGGATCTGCTGCCCATGCGTGTACACCCACTCCTGGAGGAAGAAGGAAAAAGAATGTTCATCATGTTAACATTAATTGTTGTTTGTTGGTTGCGACATTTCTCCTTTGGTTTTGTCTCTGTAAGTGGCCCTAAATTCCGAGGAGCTTTGCCTGTGTACTTCCATTTTGTGTTCCTTTATTTTGACAACGCTACATTCATTTAACAGCTGCAAGTAAACCGTCTACATGGAGCCACATTAACATTAGTGCGGTTCAAGAAGAATGCTGTGCCATGAGGTCCGACTCCCAGGTGCTAGATGGAGCTCTCTGCAGACCAGTCATCCACACCGAACTGGGAAAACTATCTTTATGGACCTGACTGTTATCTAAAAAATGATTTCAAATCAAATCAAACTTTATTTATATAGTGCCAAATCACAACTAAAGTCATCTCAGGACACTTTACAAAGTAAGGTCTAGACCTTACTGTTATCAATATTATTACATAGGGAAAACCCAACAAATCCCCCTTGAGCAAGCACTTGGCGACAGTGGGGAGGAAAAACTCCCTTTAACGGAAGAAACCTCCGACAGACCCCGGCTCTTGGTGGGCGGCCTTCTGTTGTCACCTTCTCACCCAGCTGCTTGGCGATGGTCTTGTAGCCCATTCCAGCCTTGTGTAGGTCCACAATCTTGTCCCTGACATCCTTGGAAAGCTCTTTGGTCTTGGCCATGGTGAAGAGTTTGGAATCTGGATTGATCGAATGCTTCTGTGGACAGGTCTCTTTTATACAGGTAACGAGCTGAGAGGGCTCCCAATGTCAGCTCATTACCTGTATAAAATACACCTGGGAGCCAGAGATCTTGCTGACTGATAGGGGATCAAATACTTATTTCATTCATGAAAATGCAAATTACTTTATAACTTTTTTTGTAATGCATTTTTCTGAGTATTTTTTTGTTATTGCTGTGTCTCTCACTGTTCACATAAACCTACCATTGACACTGTAGACTGATTATTTCTTTGTTAGTGGGCAAACTTGCAAAATCAGCTGGGGTTCAAATATTTTTTTCCCTGACAGTAGGTAAACAACGGTATATATACTGATGAAAAAAGATGTGTAACACTCTAAACAAAGCAGGTAATTGAGAAACCCCATATTTTAACTGGCATAATGCAGACATAGTAACCTATCCAGCCTTACAATTCTCTAAAAAGTCACTTTCGGCTTTTCCCGTTTAGGGGTTGCCACAGCAAATTGTCACACTGACGACTCGCATGTTGACAGTTAGCACGTGTTTTATGTCGGATGCCCTTCCTGATGCAACCCTGACTTGAACCCGGGGCACAGCGGCGAGAGTGCTGTGCCTTAACCACTAGCCTACCAGGGACAGCTAAACTTAGTTTATTTCCACCTCTGGACAATAACATGCTCGTTTTACGCTGTAATAATGTGTTTTATATCATTTCTCTTTCTGCTATAGACTGTAGTTTATTAGAAAGCTACTCATAATGTGACTCATCTGTGTAAAATTATCTTCACCAACCCTATTTTTGCAATTCCCTTTAATAAAGCTGTGTATTCAGGGGAGTATTATTTTCAAATAAAAGTTTTAGTCTGCTTTCACTGTCACTTGAGTCGTGTGTGGGTCCATTTGGCCATTTAATTCAGAAAATCAAGGATCATGTAGTTCACACCCACTTAAATATTAATACGTTTTCGAGCCACAGAAGCATTGTTGGTGCTCAGTGCAATGTTTTTAATTTGTGTGCTACTGATGGCTCCAACATGTTCAAGGAAACCAGTAATCTGTGTATGTGTAGCTGGTTGTTCACTGATTAACAGTGAGCAGTGTGGAAATGAACGAATCACTGCATCATCAGTGGAACTGTAAGAGTAATGGAAGTCTCATTTATTATGGCCGAAACTGTGGCTTTCACAGACTCAAATCATCAATGTTGATGCACCTGTTTTGTTAATTTAATATAAAGTGTAGATGCAGTGATGGCAGTTTCAGTGGAGACAATGCGTTCTTCCTTTTGTTGAAGCAGTTGCATCTTGCACAAATTCTGTCACAAAAACTATTCCATTTATAGCCAAAGTGTATTTTTTTAATGAGCTCAGCATCACTAGGCGCAAGTAAAACATCTCTCCTCCCGCTGAGTCTGTGTGTTTATCTTTGTCTAAACGCCACCTCATGGCAGCTCCTAACCAGTTAGGACACCTCTGCAGCTGTCCTACATTTTGTTGGTGATAGAAGAGATTTTTTAAGATAGGAGTGTTGATAAATTGCTCTTACTACCAAAAATGCATTATTCTGAGAATCTTTGCCTACTTAGAAGTCATTTCCTACTCTGAGATGCTTGATAAATATGGGCCCTGAACCTAAATAAACTTGATCCTTGCACATTCAGTTTGTATGTTAGAGGTATCTACTGTATGATGAGGCTGCTTAAACACCTTGACAAAGAAGCATATATCCAGCTTTATTATGAAACATTGAGAGAAAAGAGGGGGAGGGAGATTTTTACAGCAACCTGCAGAACACAAATCTAAACCCTGGTAAAGATCTTTCTGCCTGGTGAGCAATCACTTATACAGCTAGCAGGCAGCTAGTGTATGTGAGGTAATCTCTTGACAGGAAATGATCTTGGTAAAAAAGGCTTGAGAATGGAAACCTTTTTCTTCAACAAGATACAGTTTAATTGCATTAATTAAATCTTTGTACAAAGTACAAAAGCAGGTTTAAAGCTGATGTGGAAAACGTGCATAAAAATACACCTTTTATTATCTACCCTCAGCAGAAGAAAAGGTCCCTAACAGGCTGAGCTTCCAAACCTCACTAAATGAGACACCAAAGATTCAGTGTACGTGTCTGTCTCATCAGTAATAGGTGAGAGTAAGTGGCGAAGTGTTGTGTGCAGAAAAAGAGCTAGGTCTTACAGAATAGTGGTTTAACTAAACCCCTCACTCCTCTCAGGTACAAAAACAGATTTAGGGTGAGGTCAGAGTGAACATGACACAGCCCCATTATTTTCTATCCAAAATTCCAAACAGTTACTTGTGAACAGAGAAATGTTGTTGTCAGTGACAGTGAGGTTTGCTCCTCTCTTCTATGGTTTTTGCTGCTTAGGTTCAGAAATGATAGATCAGTGCTCAAAGGGCTATGACACACCAAGCAGAGTGGCCATCAGCCACTCGTCAGGCCATCGATGAGGATCTGTTAGAGCTCTTCTCGTTGTGTCCCACACCGTTGGCATGTTGCGTCGCCATCAGACCTCATCATTTTGAGAGACCACTCTGATTGGCTATTCAGCTTAGCAAAGTAATGCAAGAGAAGGGAACTGTTTGGGAAAGCCCCTTGAGCCTATGGCTGTAGTATCCACGATTTCATCCATTTAGTGTAATTTCTCCTTATTTGTTGCCTCCATGGTCTTATTTCTTCTTCCACATCCAAAAGACCCAGGGGCAGAGAATGCTGGTGCCATTTACAACTTCTTATCACACATATTCTTGATTTGAATCATGTATAAACAGCTGCTGTGTTGAAGAAGAGCTGCTTTGTGTACAGCTTGTATTTCCACTGCCTAGGTTGTCTCCTTTCCCTTTCTGAATGGTGAATACAGATACAGGCTGACATTTTGATTCAGTGGGTAAATCCCAGTATGCTTAATTTTATTAATGAATTCACATTTAATTAACAATTCACATTTTCCTCACTTGCATCGTTTTCTTTCAGCTCATGTAAAATGTGAGACAAAGACTTTAGGAAAAAATGCCAGAGAGGAATTGAGGAAATACATTTTAAGAAACATGAGATGTTGTCTCCTCCAGTCCTTCATCTGAAATCCAATCACTGGTTGGTAGATTTACGATAAAGAGGTGTGTTAGTCTATAACACAGTCTTCCATGAAGGATGGTCTAGTATCCTGCCTCGTGTTTTTTCCTGGCAGCCTCCACGCTCCCTAGTCCTCCCTCCTCAGCAGGGATAAATCTCAGTCTCTTAACTGGGTGCACATTTACCTCACTTGCAACTTGTCCTGGTGTCTCAGCCTGTATTAAATGAAAGGAGAAGATGCAAGGAAAGAATGTGAGAAAGAAATCGAGGAAACAAGTTTAAGACATGAGATGTCCTTTCCTTTGATCTGTCATCTGAAATGTCCAATCACCAACTGACTTCTGATAAAGAGGCGTTGGTCCATACATGACTTCCCTGAAGTATACTCTCATGCATCTTTGCTGGTGGCTCCTACAGGCAGCCTCCTGTCTGCTTGATCCTTGCTCCTCAGAGCAAGAATAAGTAATTTTGGACATCTTTTAAGCTGATGGACCAGATCGACTTCCAGGACAAGCAAGAATTCAGGAATGAGGAATGATCAAATAAGGGAACCTGGGAGTCACTCGGAGACTGACAGCCACCTGGTTATAGCCTACCAAAAGACTGTAAGACTGAAGTGGCAAAAACCTCGTGTTTTGATTTGATTAAATGTAGATTTTATTGCTTAGAGTGTTAACTTTTCATATGTAGGATAATCAGTGATTTTTTTTTGAAAATTAACTACAAAAACACTTCTTGTGGTGGTGTGAGAGCACAATTAGACTAGTTTGAATTAAATACAAAAACAGGGAAAAATGTGGGCAAGCGGCATAGACATTACTACATAGAGCATAAACATATAGCACATAAGTAGTTAATCAGGTGTACAGTTCATTATAACATTGGGTAGGGGTCCAGAGAAAACTACGGAGTCTGACATTGTTTTAGCAAAGTTACACACCCACTCAACATTAATTTAGTGACCTCCGACTGGCGAAGTCGGGAGTCATTAGTGCCGACATGAATAACAACCTTACTGTATTTACGCTTATCCTTAGTCAGCATCTTCAAATAGGATTTGTATGTTGTACCATTACAGCTACAGAATGTAGCATTTCTGATGTTTTAAGTTGGAATATGATCCAAGGTTTCTGTGACCAGACTCACTGAACAACCTGGCAGCAGAGCAGGGATATTCTAAAGTTTCTGAGTGAGTGCCGACTTTCTAACCCATCAGAGAAGGCCAAAGCCAGGGGTGGGCGTTCACGGATGTGAATCAGTGCATGAACAAGCTTCTGGTCTACTACTCCAAGCTGGTGTTAGCTGCGTGAAGACGTCACTATGGCCGACATACAGGAGCAAGGGAGGGTGGGAAGAACTGACAAGTTTGCTTGTGAGCCTCATGCTGTTTCCGAGAGATTCATTTTGAATGTTACTGAAACTATAAAACCATAAAAAAACGATGACAACATGCCCAGACTGAGCGTACACAACCAGCTGGATCTGCAACAGCATTACAAATGACAACATTTAAATACAGTATACAGGCTAAGAATGACTATTGTTTGCATAGCTGATAGGAACACACAGCCTCATAAAGGTGTGTGTTCAGTTTTACTCTGAAGTGCTGCTACTTTTACTGAAGCATAGACACGTTTTACATTGTGTAGAAAAACAGATTGATCGGGCAAAGAGCAATAATGAGGAGAGTAATTAAGGAGAACAGATCAAACACTGTAACTGTTGAGCTGTTGAAAATAACTCACACTAAGGAAAAACATGCACAGCTTTATTATGCTGTGATATCCACGGTCCATTGTAATAACAATAAGAAAAATATTTCAAAAAGGAAAATGGTCGTTACAGTGCAACACAATGAGACGCAGCTTCTAAAATATTAACAAACACACACCCAGACAAAGTGTCATGGTGGCAGTGGGGGTGTGTTCATGTGTATTCTTAA